>NW_025109989.1:78927-110094 GCF_011392965.1 Frieseomelitta varia | reverse complement strand
GTCATTTCGAGCATCTTTTGTAAAAGTAATTAAAACAGAAAATTCATTATATCTCATAAACGAAGACAGCTAGGACATATATTTATATGACGTTTTTTTCATTATTTTTAGGCGTACACTCAACTCCCGAAGTGGGTCTCACATGTTATGAAATACCCTGTATATATAAAGCTTTTTCAGTTTGTTTCAATTTCAATTTGTAATCGGCGGCCCTTCGTTAAAGATTTTCTTTTGAAACTCCATTCCCCCGAAATATCGGAAATTTTGTTCGCGCAATGCCCACGTCCCTTTAATAAATGCCTATTCGAAACGACTCGAATTTGGCTCGATTTTGTAGGTTCATTAGACCCGGTGTAAAACCATTTCTATTATGCCGACGCGAATTAGAACGCGCGAGATATCAAACGGTAGCGGTAGGTTGGTCGCTAAACACGTTCAAATAAGCCGAAATTGCAATTGATTCAGTTGGAACGGTGATCAATTTAAGCCGTAAATCAATATCGGCGTGACGATGCAGTTTTGATTGTATCTGTAAGCTCTCGCTGATGTAACGTTTCTCTGAAATTAATTTCCTGCGCAAAAAGAGACGAAAAAAAAAAAAAGAGAAAAAGAAGAATAAATAAAGAGAAAAAAAGGGAAGCATAGCTTCGAAAGAAATTAATATCCTTTTAAACATGCCGGTTCAATCTCTTTTCCATTAGCGATCGAAACGAGTTGGCAACATCTTGGCATCGTTTCAAACCAACTTTTCGATACATGAAGCAGCAACCTCTACATTTTTTTTCGAACACGATGCACGTGTACGTGCGTGTGTGTACATTTGCGAAGTTTTCTTCTCAAACAGAATTAATTTTTCCACGAACGTGGCATCATCGACGCGATCTCGCCTTGAATAAATGATCACCGTTTTCTCGTGGCAAACGCGCGGTTATTATTTCATGTAGCACTTTGGCATTTGTACTGCCGTTCCGTCGGAGCGAATTTGAAATTGAAATAGCGATCGTCCGATAATTCTCGTCGTCCAATCAATACCGCGAGTAATTGATTATGTAGAAAGTTTCACGCGTACGTATGTACATCGATGCACCGTGCGACTTACGTAAATTACGATGACACGCCAATTACATAATTTTCGGGGGAATTATTCAGTGTGAAACGGTGTCCGAAAGGACGGAACAAGAGTATTGTTTTAATTGATGCGCGCGGGAACGAGGTTTTGCGAGCGGTGGCGATTCGACAGCTCGATTTTAACCCATTAACAACCATCAAGCGAGATAATCTCGTTTTGTTGATTTTCTCACTTTGTGTCGTCGTTAAGTAGCCAAAAGAAAAAAAAAGAAAAAAAAAGTGAAAGGAAAGTGAGTTCTCGGAATTTTCTTTTTTCGTTAAAAAAAAAAAAAAAAAAAAGAAAAAGAACAGTTCTGTAAAGTGAATGAAATGGAAGAAAAAGTTTTATTAAATGAAGCGTCGCTTTAATGACGCAACGTTGGCCGTTAACGGGTTAAACGCCTTGCGTGGTTTCGACGAAGCGTTTACATTTTATGGTTCCTCGAAGTGTTTCGATTTTCCGGAAATATTTGGACACGTCTCTTCATTTCCGGTCTCTTTGAAATGAATATTGATTTAAATAGGTGCCTTTAGGCAAAAGGATCTTTAGAATTTGACATCGATTTTATTATTATATTATACATCCTATCTTATCTATATTATTTATTATTATATTATACATTCTATCTTCAGTTTCAATTTAGTTAAGGTTTTCTCACAATGTACATAAAAGTTTAACTGTATCGACGACAATAAAAAATCGTCAATAATCTAGAATTTCGTAAAAGAAAAAAAAAATCAAATAGGCTTCATTTTAAAGCATGTGAGACATGTACTTTGACGCGAGTTCCTCACGAACGAGTGAGGATACGTCTACTCTCGAAAATTATAAGAATTTCAAACGCGTAATGTAAAAAGAAGACTTTGAAAAATTCTTTTTCATAACCAGATCCGTCATCGTTTTGAAAATTGAAGTCTTTTCCTTTGCAACAACCCCTTAAAACTTTCTCTATGATTTTTTTTATCGAACTTGGAATATTTCTTTGAATCTTAGGGTCGCGTTCAACCCCAATACTCAATGTTCGATGAAATGGCGAAAAAAAAATCGTATAATCGAGTTTTAAAGAGAAGAAAATTGTTGTAAAGAGAAAATTTCAGTTTCTCAAGAGTAGATTCAGCCACGAGAGAAACTTTTTGTCGCTTTTATTCTTATTTATCCTCATTTTCTCACCAGCTACACCAGTTGTACGATCATTTTCAAGAAAAACAAACTGAAAACAGAAGCTTCTTCACACCTTAAAAACAAACAACTAACGATCACCTTTTACGAAGTTACATCAGTTTAAATTATTAACTAATTATTTTTCATTTTTATTTTCTCGCGTATGTTCCTCACTGCGGACAAACCATCTTTGTGCTACTTGGCACTAGATGAATTGATTCGAGCGAAAGTTGCGGATACGCTCTTTTGACTTAACGCTTTAATTTTGAATAAGAGAGCAGAGGCTGGCAGTTCGGTACCACGAAAAAAACTTGCGAGTTTTAATCAGTTTTGCGAAAGTGGTTGTGTCAGACAGGTTTGAATAGCAGCCGGAACATTGCGATACGTGTTTAAGTTTTGAATACGCCAGCGTTATTGATCTTTAGAATTGCAAAATAAGGCACCGCTTTAATTGATTGTTGTTCCGTTGAAAATGGAGCCGATTTTGTTTGCTTTCGCGAGCGCGTGTCAGCGATTGTGGAAAATGAACGAAGAGCGCCGTAAACTTTGCGTAGGTTCCCCGCGAAACTATTTATCCTCGCTGCTTTTTCAAACGAGGTTACAACGTGGACGAGGTAGCTTGTCGCTTACTATACAAATATCGTGGAGAATATTTTGAATATATTGTCTTGATCATAGATCACAGATCTCACCGTGATGTGACAATATTTTTTATAAGAAAAAAAGAGCGAATGAAACGGAAACAACAAATGATGCAAGAGTGAAAACCTTGTGTCACGAGAAATATGAGAGAGCGATCGCACCAGATAAATATACAGGGTGATTCACGTAACTTGTACACCATACGTTGAAATAAATTATGCTACCTAATGAAAAATTGTTCAATATAAAAGCAAGGCGAAATATGGCGTATCAGTTTTTTCTGTGTGTCGAGGGATTTCGAACTTTCCAAGGTCATCTTTATTTATTTTTTTTTTCCGAATTTTTTCATCGAAAAAAATTAATCGAAAGAATATTAAATTCCAAGTAAAAAAGCATTAAGCCACAGTAAAATGTATTAAGCCACATTGGTTCTAAACGGAGAATACTCGTTTAAGGAGATATTTTACTTCAATTTTTTTAATTAAGGAGACACTTTTCTTAAGGAGATATTTTATTTTAGTATTTTATTTTTAACTTGTCGCGAGAATAAAATTAGACGCATGATTTAAAAGTTATATCAACTGTGCAAGTCACGCGAATCATCCTGTACGCATAAAATGTGAACCTTGACACGTTTAATTACCATCTCAATGAATAGTGATTATTCATTTTACACTTTATCTCCTTTATCCACGAGAGCTGCAGCAAGAGAACTCGCGTTTGAAAATGTGTAATTCTAGTTCTAGTTAGCGCAGAAGTTCGTAATTCGAGTCTATCTGTAAAAAGATTACGAAAGGAACGATTTAACGTCAATTAAGAGAACGAAATTCCACGATCCCGCGGATCTTAATCCTCTTAAATTTACAGTCGCCCCCTCCTCGATCCAGCGCTTTTAATACACGACCGTAAAACTGTTTCATTCCGATGCCGTTTGATCTCTTTTTGACAAACAAAACTACGAGATTTTTAGCTAACGACATCGCTGGCAAGTCGAAGAGAACATAAGATAGCGAGATAGTGGAGATTCAAGGCCGCAGTTTATGGCAAACCGGTAATTAAAGATACAACAAATGATACTCGAAAAGAGGTAATTTTATTAGCGACGCGTAAACTTGCGCAATTATTTAGCGCTTGCACCATCAACTGGATACTAATCGCAAGTATAATACATTCGTATACTTCAAAGTTATCGCAAAAATACGCGAAACATACTTGAAATGAAATATTCGTTTTTTAATATCCGAATGTTAAATATATTTGTATTAAAAGTTGTCGAAGATATATCTAATATTCTTGTGCATCTAGTGCCTGATGTTTCAATATTCATACTCATGTTAGAAGTTACTGAAGATCTGTCTAATATTTGTATTAGAAGTTGATAAGAATAATAGTCGATGATGATAAGTGCAATTCCAATTGTTAATCGTGGAATTGTCAGATAGAGAGACAGTGTTCTGTCATAATGTTATGATCTAATATTCATGTGTATCTAATATCTAATATTCCAATATTCATATTCATGTTAGAAGTTACTGAAGATATGTCTAATATTAGAAGTTGATAAGAACAATAGTTGATAATAGTGAGTTGCCAATTTGTGACATGAATTGTCATTGTTATCTAACATTGTTATCTAATATTTATATATATCTAGTATCTAATATTCATACTCATATTAGAAGTTACTGATATGTCTAATATAGAATTGAAGTGTTAAAAGTTGATAAGAACAATAGTAGTTAATGATAGTAAGTGCAACTTTAATTGCCAATTGTGATAAAAATTGTCAGACATAGAGACATTATTGTTATCCAATATCCATCTAATATCTATCTATCTAATATTCGAATTATAATATTTAATTTAATATTAACGATATTTATTACCATTAAAATTTATTAATAATTATAAATTTAATTTAATATTCATATTAGAAGTTACTGAAGAGGTGTCTAATATTCATGTCAAAAAGTTGATGAAGCCAATAGTTGATGATAGTGAGTGCAACTCTGCCAATTGTGACAAAAATTGTCAGATATAGAGACATTGTTGTTATCGAATATCCATCTACATCTAATATTCAAATTATAATATTTAATTTAATATTAACGATATTTATTACCATTCAAATTTATTAATAATTATAAATTTAATTTAATATTCATATTAGAAGTTACTGAAGACGTGTCTAATATTCATGTCAAAAAGTTGATGAAGCCAATAGTTGATGATAGTGAGTGCAACTCTAATTGCCAATTGTGACAAGAGTTGCCAGATGGAGAAACACTGTTCTATCATTTAACGTTGAGAGTGCAACAAAATTCGATGAAATTGCATCGTCCATCAAAATTTACTCACTGTGTGCTTTCTCGGTAATCGATTGCACGTGTTTAAAAGACCAGCGTGTTAATTTCGCCAGCGTGTACACGATAGTCGCGTTCCCTGGCTGAGAAACGCGTTGCGAATTCGCAATTTTCGCAGGAGGAAAATGCGCAGAATGCGAACTCTCCGGTAAACCGCTCTTTCAGTTGCCCCGGGCTGCTGGCAACAGCTGAGCAAATATCATTATCTTTATCGCTATTTCCTTGTCCTTGAACTCGACTTGATGTCAGCTCTTTGCTCTTTGACAAAAATGTACGTCGAAAAAACGGCCACGTACAGAGAGAGAGAGAGAAGCGACAACACGTGTTCCCTCGTCTTTTTATGGTTCTTCGCGGTGAGTAGTACGAGCGGTAGTAAAACCGTGAATAATAAATCGTTTCAGGCTTTATCGTCTTCTCCGTGGCGCTGCTCGAAAGCATTTTTTTTTTTTTTTTTTTTTTTTTTTAAAAACGATGAAAACCGAAAAAGAGAGAACTTTGGAATTTTTCGCGTATTTTCCTTTTTTTCCTTCCTTACCGTTCAAAATGTTTTCTGTCGAATTTTGTTGTGCCGGCGTTCGAAATATTTTTGTCGAGTAGTTGAATTATTTATCAGACACAGTGCATTTAGAGAGAGGAGGACCTTGTTAATATTTCACAGCGACGCACAGCGTCGGAATTTGAGTCGTTTTGGTCAATGAAATGCCAGAGTTTATTAAAATTCCATTCCTATTAAATGTCAAACTCTCCGGGGTTCATTCGGAGTGCTTAAAAATTCCAAGCATTTTGCTGCAATTATAGTCAAACTAGCTTTCGTTCCACTTGATCCTCTGATCGAGTATTCGATGTACACCTGATATTCTACAGCTGTCAACTATAAAGTTATACCTTGATTGCTTCATCCACTCGATACGTTGATCTATTGATTAATTACGCGGCAGCTGCACGATTAACGTGATCAATATTCCATGAAATGCGGTAGAATTCCATTTGTTCGAGGCTAGTAGTAAATAATGGATCAGTAATCCGGGAATGATAAAAGTTAGATCAATTTCGATTCAGAGGGGCTCTATTATCTGTTATGGAGGTTCGCGTCGAAAATGCCATCTGCAGTGACTTTTTTTATTAATATTCGGACGCTTAAACGTTCAAACTGTTACGATTTTGCGTAAAAGTAACCAAACCTGAGCTTATTTTAAACTTTCGAAATATATATCGCCCAATTTTACTTTGAGATATTTTAAGATGCAGCAGATGATAAGATACTTTTCTTCTTGAAAATGTTACGAATTGTGTAAAATTTTCAACGCGTGTGTAAAAATATTGAAAAATTTTCTTCGTGACTCCATCTGCAATGGACTTTTAAATTTAGAAGATTAACAGCTTCTTTTTGACAAATTCCCTTAAAATTTCCTGTATGATTTTTGTCCGTCGATTTATCAAACTTTGAATACTAGGCGGAAATTTTACGATTTCTTGAATTTTCGTCGTCCGAAGTTCAAAGTTGAATAAAATGACGAGCAAAAAATCGTACATCAAAGAAGAGACTTCGATCTTCAAATCCACCGTAGGTTCAATCACGAAAAAAAATTTTTCAATGTTTTTACACATGAATATAGTTTATAGTATTTTCGAGAAAAAAAAATTGCCGCTACGTGATGCAAAAATACAATAGTTTAGAATAAAATGGAGGCTTCGAGAGGCCAAATTTTTTTTTTTTTTTTTTTTTTTTTTTTGTAACAAAATTACAACAGTTACAAATTTTTAGTGTCCCGAATATTAACGAGAGCCGCTGCATATTTCAGTTGGAGATATTTCGGTTCCTCCTGGAAATTCTATCCTCAAGATTCCCGAAGCGTTGGCGGCTCTGGCTAGTTGTTAATCATCGTTTGCATCGTCTGACGAAATACATACTTGTTTGCGCTCGTTTTTCGTCTCTCGACTCTGGAAACCGTCCAGGGAAACACAGTCGCAGGCTTAATTCATATTTATCGTCACGTACCCGGTGTACCTTTATTATGCTCGCGTGCGCGCGTATCTTCGCTCGGCCGATTCTATCTTAATTACTTCGGTTCATTTCGCTTCGTTTCTCCCACTTCCCCCCCCCCCCCCCGATATGCGATATTCTGCCCGATTCTCTCATCGCGCTGCGTTCTTCGCCGGTTCGTTTCTCATTCTCCGCGCCTCGTTGCAGCTCCGCGCCTTAACAGGCCTTTAATTTTCTCTTAATTACCGGGATTACGATATCAAGCGAGAGATCCAAACGGCTCTCCCTTCGATACGGATGATTTACCAGTCCTTTCTCTTCGTGCAGCTTCCCGTTCTCGCGGAATAACGAGCTCGTTTCGCATTTCTGCATTCGTCGAATTAGATGCATCGCGATCTGCGATTCTACGGGTCACTGAGAGGGAACGACACTTCGGGGGAAAATTGGACAATTCTGTTCGAAATAGTTTCACTCGTCAAATTCGTGTGATCTCGAACAACCTCGCACTTGTTTCTAGTTGCCAAATTTTTTAATGTTAACACTGGTCAATTATCAAAGTGATTCAAATTTTTTACAAATTTATATTTTAATTTGCGTATTATTTTAATTTTCATTCTTCACACCAAGTGAATTTAGAATTTTATTAATTATTTATATTAATTTTCATTTAATTATTTATATTAATTTTATTAAATTGTTTATATTAATTTTCATTCTTCACACCAAGTGAATTTAGAATTTTCTGTTAGAAATTTTACACATGTGAAACGGTATATTTTCAGCAATCTAAACAGTTGTCAAATTTTTTAATGTTAATTATCAAAGTGACTCAAAATTTTTATAAATTTATATTTTAATTTGTGTATTATTTCAATTAATTTTAATTCTTCGCACCAAGTGAATTTAGAATTTTCTGTTAGAAACTTTACACATGTGAAACGGTATATTTTCAGCAATCTAAATAGTTGCCAAATTTTTTAATGTTAACGCTAGTTAATTATCAGAGTGATTTGTGTATTATTTATGTTTTAATTAATTTTAATTCTTTGCACCAAGTGAATTTAGAATTTTCTGTTAGAAATTTTACACACGTGAAACGGTGTATTTTCAGGGATCTAAATGATTTTATACACTCTAGTTTCTCCATTTTTTACTTGAATGAATCTCATTCAAAGAAATTCTATGCTTTAATCGTTGATAGTTCTGTTGTCAAATAAAAAAACGACAAAAACACTTTAAATCTAAAAATTTCTGCTCGTTTTACATTCAAAGAATGTGTTTCACATTTTAAGAATTATATTCTGTTGATATATTGTTGTTCTTTTTTTCTCGTTTCGCGATCGATCGAAGAAATCGGCACTCGGTCATGCCTCGCGCTCGCGGATTCCGCTGCAAATGAACGCGGAAGGCTTGATTTGTATTTCGTTTGTCCGATTTTTGTTACATCGCGCGTGATTTATGAACTAGCACGCTATTTTTCATCGTTGGTTAAGCTGACAGGCTACGTATGCTCGAACGTCGCGAAGAAAGTAGAACAACGTCTGTGAAATATTATCGTAGCCGTGTGCCTTTCGGTTTCGGTATTTCGAGTACCTTCTCTGCGGTAAAACTTTAATTGCTCTAACAACAAAGACAAAGCGCTGTAAAGTGTTATAAAGTGTTGCTTTGATGAAATTGCCATTTGAAACTCTGTTCGTGCCTTCTCCAAATATTTCGTAAAATATCGTAAAGTACAATTATAAATTATAATATATATAGTATAAATTATATATATTATATACTAGTATTATGAATAGTATTATATTATATATAATATATTATACTTTATAATATTATAATATTATATAATATATTATACTTTATATATTATATATTATATTATATATAATACTTTACATTTATTATTATACTTTATAGTATATATATTATATATACAATTTAATATATATTATATACTAATATAAAGTACAGTAATATAGTATAATATATATAATGCATATTTGAGTTGTTGCTTACGAGACTATTTAATATGAGACTCTATCAAACTCAATACATATAGATCTTTTAAATAATATTAAGAAAATAATAATTATTTTTAATAATATCTCGATAATATTTTTTTAACAGAGAATGCACGAAAGAATATACGACTTCAAAAAAAAAAAAAAGGAAAGAAAAAAAAAATATGTGTAAACGCCTCGACAAATCTGATGGTCGTTAGTTTCGAAAACATTTTCTCAAATGACGAACAGTCGCGCGAACAATCGTGATAATTACAAAAATACAATGCAGAATAATTAGGGGAAAAATTCGGCGGGAAATCGCGCTGTGATTTAATCACGTTGTTGGTCGTGTCTCGTAGTATCTCGCTGTGAATAGTCTCGCCAGCTGTTAGACGGTCGGAAGATCGGCCCGGCTTCGAGATAAAATCCGGTGACGAACCGCCCTTTGCAAAGGATAAATCTCCGCGATGACTTCGTTAGCGGAGGAATTGTCCCCGTAATTCCTGGAACAAGTTTGTTTGAAAGCGTTCCCCGGAGCGTGGAAGAGCAACGGCCACGACGACGACGACGATTGTTCTCTCGACGTTGATATCAATCGAACGTCGAACAGATGCGTCTGTCAGATAAACGTCCGTCCGTTCAATTGGCGCGCGGCCATTCCTCCCCTTGTCGCGATATTTTCGAAGTAGGTTTACACCTCTAAGTTTAGGTTACAGCCGTTCGGGAAAGTAACCAGCAGTTCCGCTTTCGTCGCGTTTCATTATGTTCGTTCTCGCGGGCGGATTGAATTTCCGAAACGGCACGTTCCGCGCTCTGTGTTTTTTTCAAAGCCTCTTTTGGCCTGAAAAAAAAAAAAAAAAAAACGAATGACGAGTATACTCGTCGCGAAAAAAATGACAGTTTTCTTTTTTTATAACGGGGCGAGTATATACTCGTGCATAATTTGTTGCTTAAATTGAATTTGTTCTGGATATTTGTAAATTTTGGACATTTCAGAATGAGACTTTAATAATTATATTAAATTATATAATATTATTATATTAAAATAATTTTCATATTATTATATTAATTATACTTATATTTTATATTATTTTGTTTATTCAATATTTATATTCATATTGTTATATTAAAATGACAGATTACTCTTCTCTTTCGTTTGTTATCGTGAATTCTTCCTTGAAGAAACCTAACCTCTTAGCTGTGAATGAATAATGTCACTTTGTTACTCAAATTAAATTTTCTGTGGAAAATAAACCATATTTGTAAATTTCAAGTGTTTTAGAATATTTCGAGACTTGACTGGTTCTTTTTACATCGTTTTTAAATATTTTCTTGTTTACGATCGCTCATGTGTGCCATCTTGCGCGACCTGTTGCGACTTATTGTACTGTCTGAAAGTCAGTCTGGATACAGTTGGATATAATTTTTGTGACATTATTCGTTTGAATTCATTTTCGTTATATTAAAAGAACAAAGGAAAATTAACACGTGTAGACACTATTTGCTTTGTGTTGAAGAAACCATTGAATTATATCCAATTCAAGATGTAAATTCAACATGTACAACATCACACAACATGTACAGTTGGTCGACAATCTACAACGAAGTCTACACGTGTTTCATCGGAAAACATTTTTTAAATTACATACACAAGCACATCGTCAAAAACAAAACCCAAACAAAGATGTTGGCTTTGTTCAAAAAATATACGAAGAGAATCTAGATATTGTTGCTGGACGTGCAGAGTGCCATTATGTGTCGAATATCATTCTGAAAGAATAAATTAAATCTTTAGTTTCTTTTTATTTTTCCCAAATGATTTGATTTTTTTTTTTTTTTGGTTTAACAAGAAATTTACGAACGTTCAAGTTTTGTAAATAATATTAATTAAAGTTGAGCGATAAAATTATCGATTTAAAGGAGAAGAAAAAAAAAAAATTAGCGTCATTTCCTTGTAATTTAAGACAATTATACGACAGCTGCACGTACTCTGTGTTTGACGAGTATAATCGTTCTAGCGACAAACAATGTTTTAAAAGCGGCACCACAGCCTAAGAGGTTAAAGCGCAACGAATCGCCCCGATTTCACGACGAACGATACTTTTAGTTCTTCGCGAATTGCGAGTCTCGATTGGATCGTTCGCGAGGAGATTCGAATTCCCATGGGATTTGCCGTGTTTCGTTTCGTTTCGTTTCGTTTCGTTTCCTCGATCGTCGAGAAACTCAATGCCGAGGGAAACGGCGTTGAAACATCTCGTTTCGAAGAAACGACGCGATAAATATATTTGGAAAAATTTTTTCTCACCAGCTGGATTTCTCACGCCCCCTTTCCGAAATATACAGTCAACGCGAATACGGTCGTAGCAAAAACAGCAGTATATTCACGTTAAGTATTTTTATTCGAAGTTTAATGCACGCCGGAGATATGCATCGTGATTTAAGCATGAATTCGTAACGCATCCAGTGGCCGATCGTCAAAAGCGGACGACAAGCGAGCGCGTTTAATCCGTATCTTCGTTACGATGGTGCAGCATCGATCTCGTTGTGACAGAACGAATTGCTCTGTCGAACGTTTTCATGTATATACAGTGGGTTAGAAATGTGTGTACTGCATGCGCGCCTAGTTCCTTCGGCGATTTGTGAGAACGAATGACTTCCGTGAATAGCTTACTGTGTATACGAAAGTAACTTGTAGAGAAGAGATTTCTAATAAATAATTATACGATAATGATACCAATATATAATATGAAAATAATAAATATATAAATATTTAAATGTAAAATAAATAAATATATAAATATTTAAATGTAAAATAAATAAATATATAAATATTTAAATGTAAAATAAGTAAATATATAAATATTTAAATGTAAAATAAATAAATATATAAATATTTAAATGTAAAATAAATAAATATATAAATATTTAAATGTAAAATAAGTAAATATATAAATATTTAAATGTAAAATAAATAAATATATAAATATTTAAATGTAAAATAAATAAATATATAAATATTTAAATGTAAAATAAGTAAATATATAAATATTTAAATATAAAATAAATAAATATGAAATAATAATGGCAAAAAAATTCGATAGTGAAAAAAATAGTGATATACTTGTAATTCCGCTGCTTAGTCTGTATTCCCTGATGAAATGTTATTAGGAAAATTACAAAATCTTTTTTTACGAGTACAGGAATGTTTCCATTACGTGAATAAATCATATGCAATTTCCCACAATAATACAGGAAATATAATAATTGCGAGAGCCAGAAAGAAATTATTGACACACTTGTAATTCTGATTTAATGGCGGAATGCTGTTAGGAAATTTACAAAATATTCTTCTGTAAGGATATTAAATCGAATTTTTACATAACTTGCATATTTTGCTTTTGTTTGTAGCAACCAATTTATGAGAATAGACTTTGTTAATATATCGTCATGTTTTTACAAATACAGTGCAGAAACTAGGACTAGAATACTTTTTCAATCCGCTATATAACTGTTTCTTTTTTTTTTTTTTCTTTAGAAACACGGTTTAGAAAATCGCGAAGCTATTTTCACTGAATTTATTTGATTCGACGAGAAACAGAGGAATAAGAAAAGTGAAAGAGCGTCACGATAGGATTTTCAACGAGCTTCAAGTTGATTTTCATTCTTTTTCCACTTCTTTTTTCTCCCATCGAACGTAGGAAGCGTAGTCGTCGAAGCAAAGTTAAAAGAGTTCGTCTCGTTATCCTCGATGGACCGAAAAAGAGAGAAAGAGAGAGAGAGAGAATCGCTTTTAACAAGCATGTCAAAGCGGCCCTGTAAATAGCCAAAGAAACGTTTAAGTGTTCGTGTTTCAAAGGGCGTTTTCGACGCGTTTAATCTTCGAAAATCGGTTGCGTATCCGATCGGTTTTGGCCGATCGGTCGTTTTGTAAGATTAAACGTGGTGGAAATCGACGGAGTTCTCAGCATTTTCAAAGAACCCCTCTATCGCGCTCCATTTCGGCACTGTAGAAAATACCTACATAAAAGACGTAATTGGCTTAGCGCAATTTCAACACGTCATTCATTTCGAAACGGTCATTCAAAAACGAAATATCGAAAAATCGCGTTTTATATAGTATGTATTAAAATCCCGTAAAAAATTTTATTTCGAGTAAACGAAAGAAAAACTGTAATTTAAGG
Organism: Frieseomelitta varia; assembly: GCF_011392965.1. Lineage (NCBI taxonomy): Eukaryota > Metazoa > Arthropoda > Insecta > Hymenoptera > Apidae > Frieseomelitta > Frieseomelitta varia. The sequence goes on along the minus strand of NW_025109989.1, from coordinate 96,652 downwards.
TGAAACAAAACTTTCGGTTCTTATTTTGAAAAAAATAATATATATATATATTTTTTTCAAAATAAGAACCAAAAGTTTCATTTCACTTTAAATTGCAGTTTTTTTTTTTAAATATATATATTTTTTCAAAATAATATAATATATATTATTATATTATATATTATATATATTATTTTTTTCGAAATAAGAACCGAAAGTTTCGTTTCGCTTTAAATTGCAATTTTTCTTTAAAAAAAATATATATATTGTATATATATATTTTTTTTTTCAAAATAAAAACCGAAAGTTTCGTTTCACCTTAAATTGCAGTTTTTCTTTAAAATATATATATATATATCTTTCTCGTTTAATTGTGAAATAATTATAGTTGAAAACGTATCGCGGCTTGCGTTGCTACGCAGTTTTTGAGAAATTCACTCTCGCGTTTCTTCCCCTTTTTTTTTAAACTCGTTTCGCGAATGCATCGCTCTATTCTCGTTCTAATTTGACGCTCGTTACACACGTGTAACAAAGGGACGATTAGAAATGCAAAAGTTTGAGAACGTTCGGCCGCAAAGCTGCTTCATTTTTAAAAATGCATTGAAGCTGCACCGCGCGAGGATATTGTCTTTTTCTCATATTTCGAGAATTTCGATAGAGATTTCGACATTTCGTTGAAATTGAAACATTAATATTCTGAACACGTTTCGTAGACTTGTCGGAATCAAAAGGCCAAAGGAAGAAACGAAAATCAGATTTCCAGTCACATTTCGCTATATTTGTTCGAACCGAGACTTCATCTTTCCTTTTTTTTTTCATTCTTTTCTCAAAACTGAAAAGTTTGCCCGATATTTAATTTCGCTCGATTGTTTGATACACCTAATGGGAGGGGATATAAGTAATCGCTCCACGTGTTTATTAATTGTTTATTGATTTCTCACGCGGTCTTCTTTTTCCGCGTAGCGTTCAGGAGTTTGTTAATTACGGTTATTATCGCAGCTTTTTAGATCAACGTGGCAACACACCGGATTATTATAACTTTACAAGTTGGCGACTTTCATTATAAGTTGTACAACTCGAAAGTAATTTACGTTGAGCGAGTAATTTGTAAAATTACATCTCTAACAAAGCCTTCCTAGCAAGCAACTATGCGAAGTTTAAAAGTTTTGTAACATTGGCTTACTTAGGCAATACCTCTGGTCTTTTGTGTCATCGAGATATATTCGTGCCTTTTTTTCAGTTGTTTCTTTCCTTTTAATCCTTTCACTACGAAAAGCGTACATACACGCTCTCAATATACTGATTTATCGACACACGAAAGGCATATATATATATATATATATTCTCATAAATTTTTCTTATCATACTTTTTATTACTGTTCTAATTAATCTAAACTTATCGTTTCGTGTATAGCAAGCAACTGCAAATAGCTGCAGAATCGTTTAACATTGAAGACACATGCGTGCTAACAGCGACTTTATGCTTTTGAACGCGCGGATATCTATACTACGTAATGTTAATTTCGAATGATGTTAACAGTCAGTTTCATCATTTGATTATTTAGATTTATAGAGCTACTCTGATGTTACAACTATGATAAATCAAATGTTAGTGAAACCTGGTACGAAAATTATGCGAAATGATAAATAAAGTCGCTGTTAGCACGCACTGTTAAGCGATTAAGAAACTTTTTACCATTAGGCGACCTATGGTTCTTTGGAAAAGTTTTAGCTTCGTGATGAGTAGAATACAATGCAAAAAAAAAAAAGAAAAATTTTTGACCTTGAAATTGAAACTTTTCCTTCCTTCTTGTACACTCTCGTATAATCGCATCGTGAACTGACTCGTATAAAACTTATTCCTTCGCTGCATACGCAAGTGTTTATTTATTTCAATTTGTGATTCGGTTTCATAATTTTATTCATTCGTTATTTTTCTAAATAATGTATTACTCACACTCTAGAAATATTTGACCAGAAGAGAACGAGTAAATACGATTAGTAGCAGCGACTGACACGCGAGCATTGCAAATATATCGATCATCCTTCATTAAATGAAAGTTTGAAGTATAGTATTTTTTCTTCCTTCTTTTTTTTAACATCCATCAATGGCCAAAGGTAAATATTAAAAAATCAAATTTCACATTATCGATTGCATCGTTTTGAATGGCGAAAAAAAAAGAAAAAAGAGAAAAAACATGAAGCACTTGGAGGATTTTGGCAATTAATATTTCAATTATAAAATAATTGACCAGTTTTAACCATTAGCCAAGATCATCCGTTTTTTGACATTTTTCCTTTTGTCAGGCATTACCAAGTTGGTTCAGCTGAGTTATTACCGAGTTATTAAATCCAGACGAAACGAGGTCGCGTAATATTTCGAGTAGATAACGTAACGCGATCCTGGCCCGCTCTTCCCGCAGCCACTAAATACGTGAATTTGAATTTTCCACTTCTCTGTAATCGAACAAAAAGCATTTTCTCTCCTGTGCCGTTCGTTTCATCCTATCCGTAACATCACAGTTGGTATATCTTCTAAAATTCTACATCTTCAAAGCTTTCCAGGCTCATAATTCTCTATCCACTGAATGGAGAGTTCAAGAGGAGCTTCGCGTTTGAAAGTAATGTTTTTTATTCCTTTTCGTCGAGAAAGGTGTACGTAACAGAAATGAAGATCTCTGCTCGAATTGCAAATGCAGGGGATAAAGTGGAATTTTCGTTCGGCTGGCTTCGTGTAAGTGATATTTTTCAAATATTTGTCAACAGATCGTAATTGTCGTAATTCGATGGAAAAATTAATAAATTATCGACGACGTAACGGTGTGCGCGTACCTCATTTTCAGACGGATTAATACTTTGGCAGTTGATATTCTTTGTCTACATACATGAAATAATAATAAATAATATCTTAATAATATATAATATATAAAATATAATATATAATCTCTATAACATCGCTGCTTGCACGTTTCATATGTACAATATTTATGTTCGTAACTCTGTAACAAAGCATTTGGTATCGAATTTTAAACATTTTTTTTTTCTTCTTCTTCACGTGTAAATTTAAACTCTCGAAATTTTAAGCCGGGGATACCCCGTGCATAAGTTATTCGGTAGTCAGGCCGATCAACTCCGCCCGAAAATTTTCGAAAAATTCTTTCGTAAGAGCTGTACTCTGAAATAAGTTGGATCTCTTAAAGAATAAATAATACAGATTCACAGACGTCGTTGAAACTGAAACAAATGTGAAAGATGTGGCAGAAATTTGAAAAAATTCGGCTAGTCGCCGGTTATTCACAGTTCTCAGGCTTTCTCGTACGGTTAACCGTGAATATAAATTTTACGGACGCTTTTCTGGATGATTCACAAGCGACGCCCGAAGAATACATACAAGTTCCCTCGCGGTGGCTCGATTATTCAGACGTTGCATTACGTTGTGGATGTCGTAACGTTGGCTCTTTTCGTTCGTTCCTCCTCGCGTAGTTTCACCAGCTCGAAGAGATCTGGCCGCCGAGTTCTGATTCTTCGACGAGTTCCGGTTTCGTTGAAATTTTCATCGTCGCGAGATTTCGGCGACCATCTTTCAGCTCGTTGTTTCTTCGTCACTCATTTTCGAAACCGATTGGAATGGCAGACTTTGATGAGATAAGAGTTCAATCGCGACTTACACTGAGACCGACGAAATTTTTCGTCAGCGTGCATTTCTTAGAAAGTATATAAGAAATAATCGAAACACTAAATTGTGCAGTATTAAATCAATATTATTGCAATTATTATATCAATATTATTTAATTGTCAGTAAAAAATTTAACAGTAACTTCAAGCTTCATTTCATAGTATAATCTAGTAAAGTGTGGTGTAATTCAAAAAATCCCAATCTCGATTTTCAAGGTTCAATAAAATTGCAAAAAGGAAAAAAAAAAAAAAATAAAAAAGAAAAATTGTACAGCAAGTTCTAGGGGATTGTTGTAAAATTTCGATTTTTACAACCGTGATGGATTAAGCTGCAAGAAAAATTTTTCTAGTTGTTTGAATGTTTGAAGTTTGAATTTATAAATGTTTGAATTTTGACAATTTTTTAGAATAAAAGCACTTTTACCTACTACACGAAATAAAAATATTTTTCGAAAAAAAAAAAAAAAACGAACTCGGGACAGTAGAAGCTTTACGGTTTAAAATAAGACCATGTAGATTCTTGCATTAGATTTTATTTTACGAAGTTACAACAGTATAAAGTATCGACAATTTTTCATCATTTTGTGTTCAGTTACGATTTTTGTACTGTATGTCAAAATCTTGATAATATTCGTGCATGGAATTTTAAAAACTAGTAGCATTTTGGATTAAAAATCGGAGTGAAACGTTTCTCAAAATTATCTCGAATGAATGACGAATGGAATACACATACTTGGATTTTGAGCTGTTGTATAAAACACACGGGACGATGGAATTAACGTTCGAAATTCATGGCCTCGCAACGTGATGTAATTCTGTTTTCGCTTAAAGTCAGTAGAATACAATGCATTGTGGTATCCTGTCGGAAACTATTCCGCATGCAGTTTGCCTGTCAAATTTTCATAACTAACTTTCGTTACTGCCCCTCTAATTATGCAGCCGAGTATATAAGCTTGTTGTTGGTGAAATGATTTCACTGCAACCTATTAAACTTTTATTAAAGAGATATAATCACCGTAGGTTCCATTTTATCCAAATAAACGCGACGTACACCAACGAGACTGTCATCGATGAATTTGTAATGATAAAATTTCAACTTTTTCCTTTTTTTTTGGTATCACCATCAAAATCATATAGCACAGGAAGTGATCATTCAGACGGTGAAATTTCAGCACCAAACGTGTATCATAACACGTGCTCGTTATAATTATCAGCAATTATAAAAAAATGAAATGATCCGAGCTGTTAGCTAGACTTAATCTACTTGACCATTTCGCCACGAAGTGGTGAGTACACACTGATCGAATCATTTTCTGAATTAATCCGTTTCGAAATAGAATCTCCAATCTCTTTCTCAATATTTTGGCAATATTGTTTAATTTTAAACCTAATCTAACTTGAAACCTAACCGAAATTTTCAAAACCTGAACTTGAAATTTTTAAGAAATTGGTAGTATACTTACAGCCGGTCGTTTTCGAATCGCGATAGATGTTTCTCATAATAATTTCTTATCGTATAAATATTCCACTGTCGAGTAGAAAAGAAATAAAAGAAGCTCGTCTCGATGGATGTTCAAAGTGTATGTTTAATATGTGATTACTTCAAAAATACGTCAATAGATGTTATAACGAACGAGTCAAATTCAAAATTCAATTGTTTCCGCGGAGGAACTGGAAAATATCAGGTGGAAACGGTTCGTGGGAAGGAAAATCATTGGTCGGGATTAATGGCCGACAGGATGATGAGCGAGAGCGTGTTCTCGTCTGGGAAAGGGAGAAGAACCGGTAGTGGAAGGACAGTGAGAGACTCGATCTAGCGGCGATCCTGGCCCGGATACCTGAACGGATGTGTTCTTCTTCGCCTGCGGGATCGGTCTCTGGACTGTTTCCCGCGAAAGGAAACGCGCGGCTGCAACTGGAATTCGCGTATCAATAATTTACCGCATTGTTGACTCTTCCGGCGAAAGGAAGAACAACCGCGGTGGAATTTCTTCGCGGATTAACGAGCACCGAGCAGGAAAAATGTCGGAGCCGGGTGACAAACGGAACTGGCTGCTGGTGCAAGTGGATCGAATCGAGAATTTTCGCGATAATTTTTGAACCTTTGTGACCGTCGAATAACCTTCGTAAAAGATATCGCCGATGAAATGATTGATTTTTAGGAATATTTTATGAAAGTCATTGCGACGATGTTTCGCCGTTTTCATTAACTTTGTGAACAAATTTGACAAATTGTCGGTGTTGCTTCGTAGCCTGTTTAATATATATTTGAACTAATATAATTTTGAAAGTGCGAACAAAATTTTCAGAACAGAAGCACCGAACATACGCGAATTATACTTACATTTAATTTTATAACGCGAATGGATACTGTAAAGTAATAAAAATAATACTGTAAAGTAATAAAAGATAATAAAATTGAAACGAATGGTTATTCCATTAAACGCAAGAGAACAAAGTGTTAAAACTTTTTCACGTTTCAATTTTCTATGTTTCTTTGTTTATTGAGCTCATAAAATAGAATGTTGTCTATCAATATAATTAAATACATTTATAATACATTTTCTGTTTTACTGTGGAGTTTTTATTACAAGGATATTTTTGAAATTAATGTAAAATGTACAATTAAAACAAAATTAATTCAAAGAATTGAATGTTGTTGTAATGTAAAATAATAAATAATACGTAACACGATTGATATGATAAGAATTAGATTAAAAAGATATCAAATCTAAAAAATTGTTCTAATTTTCTTCATTCTCTTCGATATCTTTTTCTTTAAATATATACTTGTAATTGTTAACGAGAAGTATGATTTCTCATCAAGAAAGAGTATCTTTTAACGTAGAAGAAAATCCAGGACAAAAAATTGAATACGATTGTCAGTTGTTTCACTTTAAAGAAAACAAAAATCAAATTATTTAATGAAAATTTCGCTGTTTTTAAAATGTCTGACTTTACGTGTTTCTTTCAACCAGAATTATTATTATTATATTCTATTATATTATTATATCAATTCTTTCATTTTCCGAGATTGCTGGACATTTAGAAATCAGTATAAATTGAAGAGATATTAAGGTAAAATAATAATTAAATTAAAAATAAAATTATATTTAATTAAAATTAAACAAAATTATATTACTATTTAATTAAAATTAAGTAAAATTATACTATTATTTAGTATATAAAATTATATTATTATTCAATTAAAATTAAGTAAAATTATATTTAATTAAAATTAAATAAAATTGTAAAATAATGAGAAATTTTTACAAAATTCTCGATTCACTGCGCGCTTTCGCGTGAGCGATCGTTTCCGGTTGGACGCGACAGAGACTCATCGGTGTTCGTACGCTCGACGAAAGGCAGAAACTTATTTCTTACGAACGTAAAAACAAACACTCGCTTGACGGCGGTGTTGCTCGCGTGGGCTGAACGCGTTTAATTGCGACGTCAAGTCGCGCGAAAGTAAAATTTTAATGGCGACGCTTTTGCGGAAACACATTTTCACAAAATGCATCAAACATTCTTGCACAATTAAATATTGTATAATAGTAGGATGACAATATCCGCGTGTAATATTAAAATTGTCGTTCGGGTGCGAAGCTTCGGGTGGAAATATCTGAAAGAAAATTGCCTTCGTGGAACGAATTAGACGATGCATTTTCAATTTTCAGCGGAGAAGTTCCCGTTTAATTCATCTGTCTTTCGTTACGTGCCCGTGGAACTTTTAGTAACTTTGTATCTCTGAGAATTACTCACGGCGGTTGGTTTGGAAGGCGGCCAGTGTCCTGTTTCGAATCTACTTACCTAATTGCCTTTACATTAATGACCGCGGAAAGAACGCTGAAAACTTGAAAATAACGACGGGGGCCTGCTGCGAGTATATCTCCCCGCAATTTTTGCGATCATCAATTCTCGGACTCTTTTTAATTTAAAGAGGAACACGCTGGAGAGGGGTAGGAGGGGGATAATAGATGGAGTGACATAAATAATGCACCAACGTATACTCGCGTATTTGATGCAACCTGAAATTACCGTGTCTCCGGACTCCTACGTATCCAATGGAGAAAAATCCCACGACCAAACGTTATTTGCTGAGAAATACATTTCTGCTGACCGAGCCGGCAGACGTGAGACGTAATTTTATTCAAAACCATCGCGTCGTGACCCCATACCTTACCAAGAGATCTTCATCTCCTCTAAGTCCACAGGGCAGGGGAATTTATATCGCCGACCGTCACAATGCTCTATTTTATTTAAGCATAAATCGAGAGAGTTTAATCTCGTTCGCATGGCGAGATGCTTTCTCGGACGCTGTACCGCTGTGTATACAGTGTACCGTGTGTTATTATGCCGATGCCGGAGGGACGGAAGGATTTATGAGGAATCGATGGTCCGGTTCTCTGTGCGACCCTGCAAACCTTGTAACTCGCGTAACCTGCCTTTTCCAAAGGTTGCCCCGGTAATTTAATCCTCTCTTTAAATTACGACCGTTCCCGATATTGATTCTCCCTCGCGTAATCAGCGACCTCGTTCTAATAAGCGTAATTAGCCGGGGCTCTCTCGCGTCGCGGACGGGAAGAGGAAAAGAATGAAACATCGATCTTGTTTCTCTATGGGCCCCGTGTAACTTTCAAGTTGATACGCTTGATTCTTTTTCACAAAGTGGCGTATACATTTTGTTGTATAGTTGTAACATTCTTGGTTATCGGTTGTTTCAGATCTAACCTGAAATATCAAAGTAAATGCTTTTGCAAGTTGTCTGCAGATAGGAGCTGAAGGAACCATCTCGCGCGATTGTCATTATTTTTTCTTCTATCGGTGTTTGTTAAACAAGAAAAAGCTGTTAGTTTGTATATCAATGATATTTTATTTGTTTGCATTTCAACAATTATTTTGTTACCATTTTCATATGATGTAGCTTTCAAGCCACAGTGAGCTATAAATAGTAGGGTTTAGTGTATTTGCGATGACGCAAACGTGTTTTCTTTGCTTTTTAGTTTTATATATCAGAGGCCATATAAAACAGAGTTGGCCAAGTGGCAAACTGGCGGCCTTTTCCCCTACTTTCCTGATCGCTAGCGCTACCCCCTCCACTGTACTGATCTTTCTACTTGCTTAGTAGGGAAATCAACAGATTGAGAGAGTGTGATTCATGCACGGCGAGGAAATTTCAATGTAGTGGAGAGATCGATACAGTGGAGGGGGTAGTACTAACGATCGAGAAAGTAGGGGAAAAGGCCGCCAGTTCGCCACTTAGCCGACCCTGGCCTAAAATATGAGTACAAAATCATATAGAAATAAAAGGGCAATAAGAATAAGAAGCGTTAGCTTCCGATAATAGATCCGAAGATTCTTTATTAGATTCTGATTTGGACGAAGATCATCCATTAATACAATATTTACCCAACGACGTGTAAATATTATTGACAGCAACGATGAATTTAGTGGTAAATCCTCATCGGACGAGAGTGGAAATAAAATATTCGAAACGCAACGTATATCTATGTTTAACGCCAAGCAAAAACTTCTTTCATGGAATTATACTGAAGCTTTTATACGCACAAGCGCAAACGTTGTTACTTCAAAGTTACAAAACGTACACGTTGTAATGAAATCGTTGTAACTACTTGAATTCATCGTTAGTCTGAATTTACAGGTTGATATTCGTTGATTTTACGTTGCACAAATTTCTTTATAATTATGAAAAAGAATTCGGCCTGTGGTTGTCTTACTAAAACCGGTCGAAGATGTATTTCTCAAGGTTGTGAATTGTCATCTGCCTCCGTTTTTGACTTTTGCTTGCAGACACTTAGCTGTCTGTAACGCGATCGAGCGACGACGTGATCGATCACGGTTTAAACGATGGCTGTTTCGCAGCTTTCCCTTTTTATCTCGAGCGTCACTTGAGATTCAACGAAACGTTTAACGAGACGTTACTTGGATTGATAAATATTGTTTTATGAAAATACCCTTTTCAATGGATCTTGAACGTTCGATCGATGCTTCATTTTATGAGTTTACAGCGTTGGCAAATTGCGTTTTAATGACCGCGTCGCGAAATTATTTTTGCGCAGATTGGCTTAAATTAAAAGCACGCGAACTAGAGCGTGGCGCCACAGTGGATTTTAATTCGCGTGTGAGTAGGTAAATTAATTATATCTACGTCCAGCGAATGTTCCTCGGACACTGAGTGATAAAACATTTTCTCAAACTTTTCCCCATTGTCGGAATAAATGAACTTTTATTTCGTTGCTCGAAGATTATGCTTTTTTTTTTTTTTTTTTTTCTTTTTTACGTTTTTCTCGCGCGAGATTTTATTTTCGAAACGAAGGAAGTTGGTTCCGGCGCAGAAATGCAGTGGCACGGCGATTTTTTCACGTATTAGTGAACGCTCTCGTTGTTCGCGGCAACTATCGCGGGACTTCTATTGCGTTTTGAAAAAATTATGAGCGAGTATAAATTTTTGGCGAGCCTGTAGCAGCGAGCCCGTGCAGAGTCGCATTAATTTCCTACGACCGCGCTGAAATTTAGTTATACGTGCGATATATATTCGTGGATCGCGGCAAACCGCGAAATTGGATTCGAAGGGAAGACTGGGAAAAAAAAATCCTCTCCCCTTCTCCCAGCGGAACGCTCCGTCATAATGCTGCCGGATTAAAAAAAAAAAAAGAAAAGTGAGCGAACTTTCCCAATATATAAAATGCGGGAAAATATGTCACCTTTTTAAACAGTAAGACCTCGATTATCAGGACCATCGATTATTGGAATATCGATTATTGGAAAATTCGAGGGTTGCCTGTCGTAAAAAAAAAAAAAAAAAAAAAAAAAATTGGAAAAGAGAAATTGAAATCGCAGGGTGTTGTTACATTTCTATTCAAGTATTTATATAGATATATTTGAGTAATTTACGTTTTTATTCAAATTATCGTGTTTTCCTTTTCAGATTGAAAATGAAATTATCAGATTAGTTGAACAGAGCGTGCGTCGCGATATTAGACGAACCGCTTAACCAATCAACGTTTTCAATATGGTGCGATATTGAAGTACGATTTCGAGCACACTGATCGCAATATTGAAATATATATTTCGAGCACTATTGATACTGAAATATAGAACGTGCAAATCCATATTGTACGCGCGGAACGATCGACTGGTACGAATTTTCTAGCTGGGACGAGGTCGAAATGAAATGATCGTTAATCGTTTGAGAGAAAGAGAGAGAAAAAAGAACTTATTCGGTTCATTAAAGCGCGACTAAATTGTAGAGATAATTGCAAGACGTAAATTCACGGACAGAGAACTTCGGCTGTTTCGCCGGGTCCGATGTAATTACACGGAAATTATATTACCGAAATTGAATCTGAATATTCCGTCGAAGTTATTTCATTGATCTGAATACATACGATTTGGATTTCGGAATACGGATGATAAAATTCATTGCCTTCGCGATGGGTTTCTGAACTCAATTTTCAAAGCACGTTAACGCGAGTTTATATGTACAGGATGGAAATGCACGAAACGAACCTAAAGTTAAAAAGAAAAAAATGTTTTTTCGTTCGGATTGCAGTCTACTCATCGCGAAAGTAAAATTCCTTTTCCAAGGAATCATAAGTCGCATGATAGGTTCCTTTGAAAAATGGCAAAAAAGTTTCTTAATCGTTTAACTGTGCGTCCTAACAGCGACTTTATGCTTCTGGTTGCCGTGGATGTCTATTTTACGTAATTTTCGTATTTTCACTAACATTCGATTTATCATAGTTGAAGCATCAGCGTGAGTCTAGATAATCAAATGATAAAACTAACTGTTAACATCATTCGAAATGTAAACATTATGTAGTATAGGTATCCATAAAGTCGCTGTTAGCACGCATGTGTCTTCAGTGTTAAACGACTGTGAAACTTTTTTGCCATTTTTCAAAAGAACTATTAAGTTGCGACCTATGGTTCTCTCATGACGAGTAGAATACAATGAAAAAAAAAATTTGATCTTGAAATTCAAGCTCGAGGTCAATGTTTTACATGTATTTGTAGAATTCATCTGCGATAGCCAAACTTTTCCTTCCACCCTGTATATGTGCATCGTGGATTTTACTTTTTTTTTGAATTGACTGTGAGTCATCGTCGCGATTGACTCATTCATTCACGGACAAGAGGCGTAATTTGATCAGACAAAAATTCGTGTGACGAAACGATCGGCTACATTAAATTCATCGTCTCCATTCACTTGAGTCACGCATAGTTCTCGGCGATACGTAATCGTTGCGTGAATGGCCGATGTTCTCACGGAATATGTATTTATCCGCGAAATTTTTCTGAGTTAGCGAATTGTTACATCGGGATGTCGTAACGTGCTGGGAGTTCGAGGAATTGTTTGTTCTACATTGATCTTAATCTCCGTCGGGGATCGTTTGAATAAAATACATACTTGAGAGATTATGAGAGATTATTTGAATAACATATCGTCTCGCTTGACTCGAACGCTTGAACAAGAAAATGATATTTCGCCAAATTATTTAATCGTTTGTTTGTCAAATGAAATAATTTCTTGCCTCATTTTATCTGTTTTACCTTCTGTTGAAATTATTTGTTATTTTGTTTCAGTGAATTAACTCAGATAGAAGATTATCTGCAAATAATATATATTTATTTCAACATACATCTGTAATAATACATATTTATTTCCATGAATATTACTTAACCCAGATAGAAAATTATCTGCAAATCTCTGATTTGGAGTTAAAATAAAGTTACTCTTTAAATTGTTTTTTTTTTTTTTTTTAAATAAGGAGACTTTTTAAATCAGTGGAAATGATTTGTTATTGTCCATTCTCTCTCCAGTAAAATAATTGTTATTTTAATTTGAATTCAGTTCGTTGTTAAAAATACTTTATTCCAAATAAAATTTGCCTAATCCCAGTGTCTGGTCTCAGACCAGATAGTAATTGACAATTAAAAATTCTATTTTATTAAAATTCATCTTACAGTCAGACTGCATAAAACGTAATAGAGTGTGGCTAAAGTGAACGTGGATGTCTGCTATTCTCTGATGGTCGATAGCCTTTGCCCACCTCATTCACATTTCAGAACTACCCTGATTAAATTCTCCATCTGTCTATGAGGCTAGAAATGCAAATGGGGCTCGTACTAGAGTTTCGCGAATATTTTATACGCCTAGAGAAGGATCGTTATACAAGATGAATATAAAAAAAGGGGTTCACAACTTCTAGGACTAGTCATAGTACTCGCCGAAACACGAAAAAGAAAATCCTAACTGAAAGATAAAAAATCGTTTATAACTTTGAAACTATTAATTTTTCCATCCATGTTTGTTAGGACCTTGCGAGTACGTTTTTTTACGAACTTTTTTCTATTCATCATGCAGATCGATAATCGGTAGCCTGTAACTCATTAATCTCAAATTATTAGTAGCAGAGAAACGGCTTATTTTCCATCTCCTCTTTTCGTCTCCTTTGACGACCAAACTGGATGCAATTTCAGAACTTGCACACTGTAGCATCCTCAATAAAGTTCCCGATTTTTCCAAGATGCGCGTTTCAATATATATATATATATTTCCTATTGCACAAGTATATCTATAATTCCTATATATCAGTATACATATAATTCCCATTGCACAAAATCCTTTGAGATGTTAGCACTTGTAGTACCATGATCCATGTTATTAGATTCTCTTTTTAGATGAGAAAAAAAAAAGTGAATTATGTATTTTCATCTTCTCAGCGAGAGTTAAACGAACAAAAGAAATAGGAATGAATGCGGAGTTTTAAAAAAAGATTCTTATAATTGGCCGGTTTAGTGCCAATGAATAGAGACTTCGGTCAGTAGAGAGTTGATTCCTTTGCTCTCGAAGAGCAGAAACAAGCATTCTCTATCGACGTGACGCAAAGAACACTCGGTTTGGTTCTTCAGGCTCGTCCCTGTTACATCCCCCGTGTTATTTTTCAACTGGGAGCTAGGAGCGGTGCGATAGTGTTCTGAAATACTCGAGAGGGAAGTGAATCAGGCTCGTGGGCACTCGAAACGCGCTCGCTACTAGATAGGCCAATAGAAACACAGATAGAGACACTTGTGGGGAAAAAGAGAAACAAGACAATTTAAACCCACGTGGTTTGTAATAAATATAGTAATAGTTTGTTAATAGTTTGATTAACGGTTTTATTAACATCTACCGATCGTGGCTAAAGTAGCATAATATTTTTTACATCTATAAAAAGTTCTGGAAGTCCTGTTTTGTTCAAATAAACAGCTCTGTGAAATTGTAAAGTATTAAAAATTTTCAATTATATATCCTAACAACGTCTTAACACATTGAGTACTCGGCGCGCCTAATGAAACTTTTGAAAATTTTGGAGAAATAATGAAACTTTGTACAATGCATATATGCACTTCTTTCATTCACATGATGATAAAATATTCTTAAATATTGCTGTATATTTTTTATAATAATATTTAAGAATCTATTTATCATGTATTTTAGATTTTAACTTATTATTAATTTTATATTTATATTAAGATTAGGGCAAGAACTAGGCAAACAGAGTCACAAGGTTTGGTTTTTTCGCTGACAGTCGCATCGGACGACAATTGCCATATATTTCGCCAATCGAATTATATTACATCGGCGACATATTATAATGATAATATAAGTAATATAAAAATTCGACAGTAAAAAAGGTATTGACTTGGTTCTTCTATACTTATAAAAGAATATTTCATAACATTAATAACATTCCATCGGTAAATGCAGGTATTAAGCAATATTGGAATAGGCGTGACTTTGTAACTTTTCTGACGTTTGAATTATTATCTTTATTACATCATTATTATTCTTAGAAATTGCTGCTGTGCGCGAACTACTTCTGGAAATAGATTTTACTGTGTCATTTGTTTTCAAAGATATCGCTAAAAAACTAGGTGCGCTAGTGTGACCCAGAGCGTAGTTTGCAGAATTCGATTCCCTCTTCACTTAATAATATATACGAGACTTGCGCAGATATCTCAGTTTCTAAAAAAATGGAATTAATGGACTGGTTTCAGTGGATAATTGTACAATCGTTTTCGCCAAGTCAAGTATTTTCCAACAAAAGTAAGGATAAAAGACAAGGAGAGAGAGCAAAACTCGATATATACAGGGTGTGGCACGTAACTATTGCCATAATTTTTCAGACACTTTTCTGATTGTGTGACAAAAAATGTTTTGAACAGAAATTAATCAGTTTCTAATTGGCTACAAAGCACAATGTAAAAAATTTCAAAAATCATTTTTTTTCTCGATAAAAAATCAAGGTCATTTTGACTTTTTTTAAAAATGGCACCGTGCATTCTTGAATTCGCAGGATTGTTGCCTCCTCCTACTGTTGCGACCTACTATACCATGACCTTCAGGTGTCTTTGACTTCAGAAATTTAGGTTCAATCTAAAATTTTAATTCTACAGCAGTCCGCAGAATAAATATTCAAAGATCTCGAGCCAGATTTATTTGATGAATCTTTAAACACGCTGTCTAATATTCGTTACGTCAGATTTCCGAGAGCAATTTTCACGTTCTCGTTTTCTGAGACGCTCGTTACACGAAGGATCCTCCTCCTCCTCCTCCCCCCCCCCCTAACCTCCTTTCGTTTAATTAAAGCGAATGAAATCGCTCCTGGCCAACAAATATCGAAGGCGATATTTCCACACCGGGGCGTGTATTTATTCGAGCTTCTCCCGGCAATTCGAACGTGCTCGATGAATTGAAATTACACAGTTGGCCGCTGTCGCGGAGATCCTCGTTCCGCGTAAACATCTCGATATCCGCCAACGATCTCCGTATTCGGATTTCGTAGCAAAATTTTTTGTCGTTCGTCGACGATGTGAATCGTCCGCGGAATTGCAGGCGAACAGCGTTGTAATTAAAAAAATATATACCAAACGTACAATTTGGCAGAGATTATTTATTAATTGCCGAACGAGGCAAGACTTTTCACTCCGAAACTTGTTGCAATATTGGCTGTAATACACGGTAAAATAAAATACGGTATTGTATCGATTGCGGATTACAGTGACCTGGGCGAAATTTATTTCGAACAATGACTCGTAAATAAATATTTGAAATAATGCTCTTTCGTATTTGGCGAATAATGAATTTCAATTAATGTAGTTTCAATATGTAGCTCGTTCGGCCAATTAAAGGAATTTGAGGCTACGTAAATAATATTGGGAAAATAATAAATACAAATATAATATGAGAAATAATAAAAAAATAATGAACTGAAGAACCGATTAATTGAGAAAATAATATTTGTTTGGTGATTGAAAATTTGTCTTTGAAATAAATATCAACGAAACTAAAATATTTAAACGAAAGTCAAAATAATTTATTAGTGTGAAATTTGTCTCATCTTCTAATAGGACTTGTTTCTCGAATATTTGGCCTGTTCATGAACAAAATTTGGGGACATCTGTTCAAGTTGCAAATGAGAATAGTTTTTCTACTGACACGTTCGGAATCATAAAGTCACTTGTGGTTCCTTGGAAAAGTTTTACCTTCGTAATGAGTAGAAATTTTTTTTGACCTTGAAATTCAAAGTTAAAATCAATTTTGCGGCAGATACTTTACATCAAATCGAAAGTGGAATTCATCTACGACAGTACAAACTTTTTCTTTTTCATACCTTGTACATACTTTTGTCCCTGGCCGACTCGCATGTGACTAATTATAATAACAACGTCTCGACTCGCGTAGGCGCGCACCGCCGCCGATAACGCGATCTCCTCTAGTTAGATAAATTAATCTAACTAGTACCTTGCGCTCCGTTTCATACCCGTATCCTTTATCGATACACGCTGCCAGCTCCAAGCTGTAATTATCTTTCACCAAGGCTAGCGGTGTGTCTCTGAGGCACAACTACGCGCTCGATCCCCGTCGATACCCGTTTCACGTCGACGCAATTAAAATAATAGCAGCGGCCGGGATCCTAATTTCGCACGACCTCACGCCACGCCGCCAGAACGGTGGGAATTCGGTTCTACGGGATTTTTCAAGATTTTAAGTGACTTTGTACACGATCATTATACATTGTGACGTGCAATCGATGACAGAGTGAATTGTTGCATTTCGTTATCTCGCAGGAGAACGATCGATATTGATGATACTTTGGTTGTAAAGGGGAATGTCTGTTGTGTTAATCTAAATATAGGTATCTGGCCTGACAAAACGACTTTAAAAAAAAAAATGTTTTTCAATATTTAATCTTCTGCATTGGAAATATTCCAGTGGTACCTAGATTCCAACATTTTCCAACGAATATTTCATGTGTTGTACGTTCGAAATCGTAAGCTGTTATATTTTCAGTTTCATTCAGCAGTTATGGTTCTCTTATATGCTAGGTTGTGTAATAAATTCGTTCGCCTTTTGGTACTACGTTTTTGAAAATATTAAAATTCTTTGTAGAGAATATAGAAGAACAAATGTATAGAAAGTATGTGTGTGTATATATATATATATATATATATAGAATATAAAAATGTATAGAAAGTATATATAGAAAAATATATAGAAAGTTTATGTATATATAGTATATCTAGGAACGAAATATTTAAACCAGATATTTAACCAAAAGGAGATATGGAATAGATTTATTGCATTTTACCCACATCATATATTTTGAAATATTCATTCTATTCAATCAAATCTAAAGCATATCATTCTACAGAATGTGTTCACAACATTTACAAATATTAACTATCCTATAATTAACTAAAACTAATTATAATTAACTATCTTATAATTAACTAAAATGCACGCAACTTAAAACTAAGCACGCAACTTAAAGCTAAGACGCACGCACGATGTCCCTGCGATATCCCTCGTCGTCCATCGGTGGCCCGCTGGGGGCCCAATAGTTTACTTATCAACTAATTTTTCCTACAGTTCAGTTTAGACCGTGAACTAAAGAAAGCAAAGAAATTTGCACGATCTAAACTGAACTGTAGGTGCGTAGTTCTTAGCTTGATATCGTTTCACAAACATTAAAGTTTATCGTTTTACAATTTAGCTTGATAA
>NW_025109989.1:0-78908 GCF_011392965.1 Frieseomelitta varia | reverse complement strand
TTAATGTTTGTAAAAAGATATCAATTACCAGGTCTCACCACGAGGAGGTGACTACGCACGAGACCCGCCCGGGCCCTAATCCCAACCACCCTCCATTACATGCAAATAACTCGGCATTCTTAAGGAATGCCGAGATTTTATTCTACTTGGCCCGGGGTTACGAACAAAGGAGACGTTCCATAGTTTAGTCTCAAACTTACATTTAAATCTTAACTCTAAAGCGCATGTATGAGACTGAACTATGGAACTCTGCCTCTTGAACAACGCTCGCGTTAAGAATCATACAATTTATACACTCATACAATCATACATTACATACGATCGTACGTTACATACATTGCGTACAATCATACATTACATACGTTGCATACAATCATACATTACATCCATTACATACGATCATACGTTACATACATTGCGTACTATCATACGTTACACACGTTGCATACAATCATACATTACATACATTACATACCATCATACGTTACATACATTGCGTACAATCATACGTTACACACGTTGCATACAATCATACATTACATACATTACATACCATCATACGTTACATACATTGCGTACAATCATACGTTACACACGTTGCATACAATCATACATTACATACATTACATACCATCATACGTTACATACATTGCGTACAATCATACATTACATACATTACATACGATCATACGTTACATACATTGCGTACACTCATACATTACATACAATCGTAAATCACATACATTACATACAATCATACATTACATCCATTAAATAAAATTGTAAATTACATACATTACATACAATCATACAGTACACACGAATGCAAATCATACAGTATGTAGCAATCACTCGCAACCTTTCATATTACTATTCACACACTCATCTAACATAACAGTTACACAATAATTGTATAATAATTCGTAGCCCTACCAGCGCATTTTGTATCAAAAACACGTTTATAGAACTTTCAATGAAATATGGGTAACGTAACTATCAACACGCTTTAATATCGTGCTGTGCAAGGGATATAACGCGAAATGAAACCGCGGTTTGTTACTGTCATTGCATTAGAGTGGAGCTTCCAACTTTCGTTGCCGTTCTGTGCCAAATCGGGTTTCGAGCATTTAGAGGCAAGCAGTTTTGCGCTACCCTCAACGAGACAGTGGGGTTCCGAAGAACCACTGAGTCGTATTACAAAGGACGCTAGACTACAAGAACCTACCTCGTCCTTTCGGACGAGGCTGCAGTCCCCCGATTCGACGAACTGACAACGAAAGTTGGAGACTTTACTCTAGTGCAATGACAGTAACAAAAGTAATTCTACTCTAGTGCAATGATAGTAACAATAGTAACAACGGACGAAAAAAGAGAAGAGAGGAGGTGTCCCTAATTTCGTCTAAAGTTAAATAAACGTGTCTTTGTACAGAATGCACTCACAGTGAATTTACAAATATTAACTATCTTACAATTAACTGAAACTAAACGCACGCAACTTAAAGCTAAGACGCACGCATCCCACGATGTCCCTGTGAGATCCCTCGTTGTCCCAGATTTCAACTATCTTATAATTAACTAAAACTAAATGCACGCAACTTAAAACTAAACGCACGCAATTTAAAACTAAACGCACGCAACTTAAAGCTAAAACGCAAGCATCCTACGATGTTCCTGCGAGATCCCTCGTCGTCCCAGATATTAATTATCTTATAATTAACTACAACTAAACGCACGCAACTTAAAACTAAGACGCACGCATCCCACGATGTCCCTGCGATATCCCTCGTCGTCCATCGGTGGCCCGCTGGGGGCCCAATAGTTTACTTATCAACTAATTGTACCTACAGTTCAGTTTAGACCGTGAAATAAAGAATTGAAAGAAATTTGCACGGTCTATACTGAACTGTAGGTTGCGTAGTTCTTAGCTTGATATCGTTTTACAAACATTACAGTTTGTAAAACGATATCAATTACCAAGACCCACCACGTGGAGGTGACTACGCACGGGTCTCATTACATATAATGTATTGCAAATCATCAACTTTTTCATATATTTATTACACAGGTCGCAACTTGTATTGAATTTAATTAATTTGTTAGAGAGAGAAATGTTATTCGTAAACTAAGAAATAATGTTTTCAGTCTAATGACTAATTTAAGATGTTGAAGAAATATTCTTGTTCGACAAATTAATAGGACTAAATTATTTTCCAAATTATAGATTCAAAGAGAAATTCTGCAAGTTTCTAATAACATTTAAATAGCAATAGTATTGTTAATCTAATATTATGTATGTACATCCAAAAATATGACGGTAATTGTTAAAGAATGTAACTATCAAAATATATTTTGTACGAGTACGATACGAGTCATGGCAATTGAGGTATTCAAGTTCAAATAATCATGATGATAATGAAAATAATTAAATAATTATAAAAGTAATTAAAATAATTTGTTAATGATGCGAAGCAGTTAATTAAAGTTTGTTAGAAATGTATTAGTGGCTCGATTACTACAAATGATTAATTAAAAATTCTAAATTATACTTAGAAGTGTTATAGGAGAGAATTTATTGTTCAATTGTTACAGATAAATTATTAGATAATTAAATAAAATATTAGATAACGTTTAAACAATTATAAAAAAAAATTTATTGTTTCATTGTTACAAATAAATTATTAGAAATATTGGATAATGTTTAAAGAATTATAAAAGAGAATTTATTGTTTAATTGTTATAAATAAATTATTTGAAATATTAGGTAATGTTTGAACAAGTAGAATATTCAAAAATATTATTTAAAACTCACTCCTAAATTTTGGTCGATGTGCACACGACGAAAGTTCGATTATTAATGAGCCTCCGTACCGCTGAAGGTTAATCTTATATTCCGTTCGTCAGTGACTCGGAACTGTTGATAATTTTTTTTCAGTATTCTGAGAAACAATTCTTCTACTATACTAATCAATAGTTTTGAGATTTCTATCGCAAGATTACGCTTTCATAAATGTTATAATGTCAAATGTAATAATTTATTAATTTTTTTGTCTATAACTGCCCAAAACTAAATTTATACTTTCATGATATTAATTTTTAATTTATAACTGCATTGATGTATATCAAACAGAAATTTATGTGGAGAAAAGTTACGTAGTAAAAAATCGAGTAAGCAGTGATCGTCGCTCCAGAGTAACATATAAGCGCAACATATAAAAATTTTCGCTCATTTATTTTTCACACAGTAAGAAATATATGTATTATTTAACTGTCTTTTCCGTTATTGTAAATAGAATAATTTAATTATTATAAATAAATTATTGAAACTATGAAATAATGCTTGAAAATTCAATCACTAACTCAGTTGTTACAAGTAAAAGTTAAAATTGTTAGTATAAAAAAATATCATCGAAATACATTATTTTACAGTTTGAATAATTCACTTGAAACAATTAAATTATTTCTACAATATTTCTAGACATTATTTAATAATTTTTACAACTTTTATATTAAAATCGTTTAATAACAATTAAACAATTAAATTAATCATTTCATTCAATAATTCAAAGTCATTTCTCTTAAGTATATTGTGCAAGATTCTTATAAATTATTAGTTAAAAATTTTAAATAACACTTAGAAACATTACAGAATAGAATTTATTGTTTAATTGTTATAAATTATTAGAAATATTAGATAATATTCAAATAAGTAGAATAATAAGAAATAAAAGTTTAAATAATTAGAATATTCAGAAATATTATTTAAGAATTTGCTTCTTAATTTCGTGTCGATGCGTACGCAATGAAATTTCGATTTATACTGACTTCTATTTCCGTACCGATCGAAATATATACCTGACCGCGTTAATCGATCGACGGGAAACAGTTTACTAAAATTTCGTGGAAACATATTAGAGACTTGATCGCAAATGATCAACTGAAAATTTTAAATAGTTGGAAATGTTATTAAAGAGAATTTATTGTTTAATTATTACAAATAAATTCTTAGAAATATTAGATAATGTTTAAAGAATGTTATAGAAGAGAATTTATTGTTTAATTGTTATAAATAAATAATTAGAAATATTAGATAATATTTAAACAAATAGAATATTCAGAAATATTATTTAAAACTCACTTCTAAACTTTGATCAATGTGCACGCGACGGAAGTTTAATTAGTAATGAGCTTCCGTACCATTCAAGGTTAATATATGTATATTTCGGTCGTCAGTAATCCAGAACAGTTGATAATTTTTTTCAAACTTCTAAATTTTGTCTATGTGCCCACAATAAAAATTCAATTCGTAATGAACTCTTGTCTCCATATCGATTGACATTAATCTGATGTTTCGGTCGTTAATGATGCGATACAGATAATGAAAATTTCTTAGAAATGTATTAGTGACACGATTACAACAAATGATTTAGTAAAAATTTTAAATAAAACTTAGAAACGTTATAGAAGAGTATTTATTGTTTAATTGTTACAAATAAATGATTAGAAATATTAGATAACATTTAAACAATTAGAATATTCAGAAATATGATTTAAAACTCACTCCTAAAGTTTGGTCGATGTGCACACGACGGAAGTTTAATTGATAATGAGCTTCCGTGTCGTTCAGAGTTAATGTGTATTTCAGTCGTCAGTGATCCAGAACAGTTGATAATTTTTTTTCAAACTTCTAAAATTTGGTCTATGTGCACACGACGGGAGTTTAATTGGTAATGAAGTCTCTGTTTCGGTCAAGGTTACTCTGATGTTTTGTTCGTCAATAATGCGGAATAATTGACAATTTCTGTTAATATTTCAAAAAACAGTTTTTCTATTATACCTTATGTTGATCGAGCGTGACAGCCGTTAATAATTTTTATTAGCATGAAAACGTGGATGTACCATTAGTTTCAATCATAATTCGGATTTACCGAATAACTTGTTCATGCTAATAAAAAGTCTACAGTCTTAAAATTTTTTTGTATTTAATTACAATTGTTGTAACCGCCTCGCGATTCGATGAGGAATGCTTCGATCACGGTTTCTTCTATCTCAGTTTCAACAATGGGGATCAGGTGACTCCCAAAACATAGGTCACAAAAAAGCATCGGACGTCCGGTCTATTCTAGTTAGTGAATTGTAATGCTTGTTGAATTTGAGAATAACTTCTTTATCGATCAATTCGTCACTCTGTTAATTCCGATAGTGAGCCAAAGAATCCAAATTCTTAATGAAACTTACCACACGAGGGCATATTTACCAAAGGACTCGTATTTCTCTTCGGTATTAAAAGGATAAACTCTCAAACGGTGATAAATCTGTCGAACGAACGGCTCCTTTTCCCTTCTTATTCCGTATCTACCAAGCAGCAGAAGAGAAGAATCATCTTCTTTGCTCGCAGCTCGCGTGCACTCTGGCTTATTAAGGGCTGATTCACCCTTGCCACTATCTTCTACCGATACACTTCGGCCTCTCTCAGTTGTCCCACAATCGCCGTTCATCATTGCGCTTCACACGATGAATTATACGACCTCGAAGTCGAAGAATTCAACGTCTGCGCTCAATATATCCTGAGTTTACCACTTGACGGTGGTTCAAGTCATTTTAATTAATTAAGCTATAATAATATCAGTATTATAATATCTAAACTATAATAACTAAAACATCGAAGTTAGGAATACTCGTCAATTTTATATTAAAAGAATACGCACATCCACAGACCTGTATTATTTTAATCGGAATTACAACTTCATTTAATAACATAATCTTGTCCATCGAGAAAACATGGTTTTATCTAACCCAATTGATCATGATAATCCAAATTTTTAAACATGTAATACTTCTTGTGTAATATTTTTAATAGATACATTCAATTTCTATTTATTTTCCTTTTTTTTCAATTACAAGGCAATCAAATATGAGGTATGTAATATTTAGAAGTTACTTGAGCAATCGATTCGAATCGGCTAATTTCGGTCAAATTAAAAATTATTTGCTCGTTCGAATAAATTAGCATTTGAAATTGTTTCAAGATAACATCGATTCAAATAAGATGATACGTTCCGTAAACAATCTTGATATAATATAGTGAACAAGATAATGATTTAAATTTAATATAATAATAATTTTCAAATGTCTCAATCTGGCCACAATACCCATTTCGCAATTTTCATTTCCCTAACTGTGATACTTCTCAGCCATCATTCCTAATCATCGATTGACTCGTTACACGGGCGTGAGGGTTAAACATCCTGCCCCCCTGCCCCGTCTACACGAAAAAAAAGCGAAAAAAAGAAAGAGAGAAGGAACGAAGAAGAAACAAGTTTGCCACGAAGGCGATTCCTCGAAGATCTCCCTCGGCTAACATAATCGGCGATAATAGTCGGTCCGCTTCTAAAAACGGGAAAACTTTCCTACGCCATCATCCCCCGTCGGTTTCCAAGACGTCGGCCGGAGCTTCTCTCTTTCCTCCCCCTCCCGGTCGGAGAAGTTGGTTTACCACCCCGGGGGGTGGTTAGCGGGTCTAGTTAAGGGGCGTCTTAATTACCCACCGTAATGAACACCTTGTCGTAAAAACTTGCGCCGGTTTAATTATTTCAGAGCAGCCGCCTAGCCGGGCTTGCCTTCCTGCCTCACTACTTGCCCGATCTGCTTCCTCGGTTACCCTCGTTTTCGGCTCCAAACCCACCCCCGCGCTATAACAGGCTAAACGGAACTGACAACGCCAGTCGAACGTTTCTTTACCGATTATCAAGGGGACGCTCGCGACAATCCCCATCCTATTTTTATCGTGTCTTTCTTTCTCTTTTGGTTCTCCTCCTTCTCATGGGGGATTGGTCTATATTGGTTTTGAAAATATTTGTGCAGGGATATTCGCGTTTTGTATGAATTTGAAATATTAGTGAATTGGGAGAATGACGAAAGTGTACTTTCGGTTGGGGATGTTAGAAATGTAATTTGAAATATTAGAAAAGTAATTTGAAAATGTAGAATATTATGAATTAAAAATAGGATAGTAAAGCTGTATTAAGTATTATTACACAAGGAAAGGAAAAGTAATATTATACAAGATATTGTTATACAAAGGGTATTATTATTATTATTATTACAAGGAGAAGGAATTATTATTGTACAAGAAAGTAAAGATGTTATTTCATTTTGCTTAAATACAGCACTTTTGAATATCCCCAAAGAAAGGAAATTGGAGAGTCAAGTTTCAAAGTGTAAAATTATTTTAAATATCAATAAATGACACGTTGCTCTATTTGAATTTTATTTCCAAACTCGACCTTCCCACAAACTTGTTACTCTTTCTGTTCCACTTGTCCATACATACAGAATCGCCCTCCAATCCGTCGCACCATGATCTCCTCAGGAAACATCCTCAGTTATATAATAAGTATGATCCAGTTATATCTCCAATAACCAAGTATCCGTCCATCTACTTACTGCTACGCAGCAACAAAACCGCGTTAAGGAAACGGCAAGAGAGACAACAACCCGACGAAACCGATGACAATCGAGGGCGCGAGCAAACCGTCCAACCACCCTCGCACCTTATTCACCCCCGATCGCTTACCCGTTAAAGTCATCGACCACTAGGTGCAAGCAGGAGGAGAACGCAATAAAGGCGCGTTGCCCATCTACGACGGCGTCGAATCCAATTACACCCTCCCGCTTCCTCCCCCCACCCGTCCACCCACTCGCTGCTACCGCGCGCCGTTGGATGGCAATACTTTTTAAGGGCGCGTCTGCAACGGGAGAACACGGAAAAGGCACCGGTACAACCGGGTGCTATTGCGGCGCACGGTTTGTCGTCTCTCGCTTCTATAAATTCGCGGGAATTAAACGAAAGAATGCGGTCTGCCTCGACGTACGAGCACGGGGCTGCTCCTGTCCCCGACGTTCGTCCCCCAACCCCTTAACCCTTTTTCCATCCCATCTTTTTCCATCTCGTTCGCCGGTTTCACGGTTACATTTTTCCACCCCATCCCCTCCCCTCACCCCCACCGCCGTCGTGCATCCCCGTATCGCCGCCCCTTTCCGCGCGGCGAAACCGAGCGGCTCATTTTTGGGGGCTCGTTGGATTTTTAATTAAGGCCGCGGCGGTGACTCCCACGCCAAGAATGCGAGGTATCGTGCGAGGTATTTTTGGCCGAAAACCATCCCCCACCTCCGCCCCTTGTTCCTTTCTCCCTCGTTGATACGTCGGCGTGTGCTCGTTGGCCAGGACCATAGCTATGGTTATTTAATAACCATACGAAGATTCGATCGCGTATTCGTGGTGGATCTGTTCGTTTTCCTCTGGTT
The DNA here is from genome assembly GCF_011392965.1 of Frieseomelitta varia. NCBI lineage: Eukaryota > Metazoa > Arthropoda > Insecta > Hymenoptera > Apidae > Frieseomelitta > Frieseomelitta varia. Next base: position 70,604 of record NW_025109989.1, on the reverse strand, counting down.
AGTTTTGAGGGAATGATTCATCTTTTTTCTTTTTTTTCTGTTTTTTTCTTTGAAGGAGGCGAGAATTTTACTGAGAGTGATCGTGGAACTTGAAAGTTATTGCATTAAAGAGGACCGATCATCTTCGATACGAGGTTACTTGTACTAGCATTAGTTTATATTTTTTATTAAAAATGTTTCCAATTTAATACTCCACATCTCTGGAATATATTTCATCCTAATTTCCATCCTACATTTCATATTTCACACATCCTGTATAATTCAGTTCAAATTCCACATCTCGCGTCATTAATTCCCATTAATCCCCAATTTTTATATTCCATTTTATTCAAAAAATGAAGTTCGCAGATGCTATTTGTACGTTAAGAAAACTTCAATAAACGACAAGTCTAAACTATTGAATTATTTAGTCATTTATTAGGATAGCCACCATCCATCTTCCATTATTCTTCTGATACAAAATTCAAAATCTCAGCCAGGAATACCTTTTGGTTCCCAAGATATTGATGTTTGAATATTTTCGAAAAATCCAGAATGGCTGGATCATTTTGTTGCGACACTTCTAGTTAACCTCATAATAATTTTTTGTGATGACTAAACGACAATATTCCTTACATTCTGATTTAAAAAAATAAAAAGACGCGACGGATGTGAAATATGGAATGTATACGAATATTGAATATTTTCTAAAAAATATTTTTAAATAATAGGGATATACATTGAAATATCTATATGCATGGAAATTACAAAGCATGAAAATTTGATACTCTGGGAAGCTGGGTTTTCCTCAAACGACAATACAGGAAGTGCTAATGAGAGAATTCATTGAAGGATTCGCGTCGATTCGTGTGGACTCCTAGAAAGACACGCGGATTCTACGAACCCCTCTTGCACGAGGCACCCCACGACGGAAGAGGCGACCAAGAAGAATGCAAATTCCGACGACGACGGTGAACCTCGCGAGTCAGGAAGTAACGCGAGAAATAAATCATCCAGGACACTCTGGCATCCCTAAGAGGGAACCGAGTCCTCCTACGGCCCCATGTTTATGTGCCAGAATCGACATATTTCAGATGCGGCTTTAAATATTAAAGCGCAGGGGCCGCGAATATGTTTCTTCTCCTGTCTCCGTCTTCTTCCCGCGCGTATACGTACGCTGCGATCCTTCTGGGGAAAAGAGTCGCGCAATCTCTCCGAAATTATCCGCCGTGTTTCGCCCGACTCGCAGAACCTGCTTCTGTCAACGTACACATGTACAATGAACATGCAGTGTTTTGAAAATATTTCTAAAATTGTGCGTGTACTTGCGCGACGAAAGTGAAGCGAACGTACAACAAAGTGATCCTAACGATCGACAAAATGATCGCAAGAAAGAGAAAGAGAAATAAGAAAAAATGATGAGACATGCACTACGTAAGATACGAAAACTGTATTAATCCTATTTAGAATTTTATGATATCGATGTGGTAGTATGATCTAGCACAATGTGATATATCACAATTTATCATATGTATTTAATAATAATAATAGTTAGTTAATAAATACAATGACAACATAACGATATGCAATAATTAATTTAACAAATCGCAAATCACAAGTGTTCCTCCATATTCTCGGAAAGGGAAACATAATAAAATCGAGAATCGAAGTAACGTCAATCTAATAATTCTGGAATTCAAAACCTCTCGTCCGGTTGATTAATTAATCCTTGCTTTCCGGATCGATGGTCAAACGCAGCCAGTCTCTTTCGTTAGCTACTAATTACTGAGCAAGGACTACCGAAACTTCTTCTCGAACAAATGCTTGTACGTCTAATTACAAAAGCAAGTGTTCGATAGCAACGCAAATATGCTCATCTACCCTTTCAAAAAAAAAAAAAAAAAAGGAAGAAGAAGAAGAAGAAGAACAGAAAACGAAACGGAGGAGGTTCTCGGAGAATTACGCTGTAAATCTACCCGGTAATGTACACACATGAGACCGTGGGGTGGGTGGTGGCTGCGGGCCCACCCTCGCATCGACCCTCTTAAACGCGAATTTGATATTCGTAAATCTGCCGGCCGGTTTCCATAAATCAAAACCACCCTCACTCGGTGCTGCTCGGCTATGGACTCTGCAGAAGGAAGCGAACGACGAGGGAGGGATTGAACGAGAGGGGGTGGTAGTCACCCCTGGTTGAGCAGGCAGACTCGAGAACATCCGGTCGACATCTTCTTTCTTAAAAATTGATTCCTCGCCGTGCCGCTTTGATCCTCCTTGGGACACGGAGCCACTTCGTGCGCAAGTGTTTCTCACCCTCTTTTCTTTTCTTTTTTTTTTTTTTTTTTTTTTTTTTTTTTAGCTGCGAGCAAGTGGAATATAGTTGCAACGTTGCTGTTGCTTCAGGACGTCGACTAGTTCGTCGCGGTTCGATTGCTTCGATTTATAGAGAGACACCGAGTTTGGAGGAATTTCGGTGATGTGACTTGTTGGAAGTTATTTAACTTGGGATAAAAAAAATCACCCCTTGGTGTGTTGGAAATTGATGCCCGGAAGTAAAAAATAATTTTTGGAAATTGATATTTTTAACAGCCAATCACATACACTTATTGTGATTTTCATCGTTCGTAATTTTTCTGCGATCAATTCCTTGAATTCCGGATGAACATTTAAAACAAATTTATATATCGAACGAAAGAAATTATCAAGAGCTACAAGAACTTTAGTATTACTGAGCATCATTCTTTTTATATACAAACCAAATTTCGTGTTTTTAGTATTATACATATTCAATTGACTTGAAAGAAAAACCAAGAAGAAAAAGAAACCTCGAATCAATATTAAAACATTATTTTACATTATTTACAAATTTCTCTAATAAAATATATAATCAAGATGTACTTTAGGAACGTCGATTTCTATATCTTATTTCTATATTTTATTCTATATCTCAGTCATCAACCAAATGTTTGTTTCCTCGTCACCAATTCATGCGAAAGAAATTTCCAAATGTCCCGTTAACAAACTTTCCTACGCAATAAATTCGCTGGAATCATCACGTCTACGAGGGTAAAAAAAATTCGCAGGGAACATAATCAGCGTGCCGGTGTCTTGGCGCATTTGAGGGCGAGGAGAGGGATGGTCGTTGCAGATATCCGTATTTCTCCCTTGGACAGACCGTCCAAGATAATTCTCGCTCTTCTCAGATGTTCACTTCAATCTTTCGGCGAATATTTGAAGAGGCCAGATCAAAGCGTGTCTGGTCAATTTCATCAACATTTGAATACGACCTCTTTCCTTCCGTCTCTCTATCTCTCTCTCTCTCTCTCTTTCTCTCTCCCTGCTCTCGCATTCACGTTTCTTCCGCTATCTCTTGCTCTGGCAGAGGCAGCGAAACAACCCCAGCTCTTTTGGATCTCTTTGCACTGGCTGCGAAAAGAGCCGAGAAGCGAGCAACGAGAGAAACGAGTCGAGCCAAGGCCAACCGAGAGACGAAAGAAGGGAATGAGAGAAACAGAAATATATATATACATATATATGTATAGAATATATGTACATGTATAGAAGAGGAAAGAGGGATGAGAAGTTTTGAAAAGTGTTGGGTAAAATGAGAAGCGTTAGACGAATGCGCCGATAACGTGGAACTCGAACATTCCGAAAGACATCCCCCGACTGATGCAATGCTCTTTTCCGACTTTCAAACGCGGGGGATTCTTGCTGAGCGAATTCTATTTTACGAATTGACGGCCTGATTTGAGAGAAAAAGAGTGAAAGCTTCTTGTTCCACTTCCTTTCGCTTCGTTTCGTCTCTTGATCTTGTGGAGAGTGATTAACAGATGGCGGAATTTTTATGAAAGGATTCGTATTTTTTTTTCGAGACTACAATCAGGAAAACGGAACCTCGATAGAAAATTATTTCATCGATCCAATTGTTGTTACATTACGCGCATTTTTTGAAATTATTTTATCCTTCAAAATTTCCCGTAAATGCATAAAAATAGACAGTCTAGTGATTATTAATGTATTCGACGATATGGATAATTGGTATATTAAGAATCGATAGTTTATTACAGTGATACAATATTTCAATGACTTTTATAAAATTGTAGAATCTGCATAAATGGGATTTAATGGAACAGAATTTCAATTGAAATAATAAATAATAGAATGTAAATGAAAAAATTGGATACTTTTAAATTTTATCGTAGAATCTAAATGGAAGAAATTGAAATATTTTTACTATATTATAATATTATATATCCTTATTCGATTTTTAACACGACAGGTTGATAATTCGTAATTTGATAAGTTGATTTGACACATTGTAAATTAGAAATGCACACATATGCATTTGCATAAATGCAATTTTATATTGGATTCAATTTTATCGAAAAAGATGCATATTGTAAGTGGAATTAGCTACTAATTTTCATAATATATCAATCCGCAAAATAAGAAAATAATATAACTCGACAAACTTTCAACCCCTATCCGAATATCGTACGACTTCTCTCTGCAGCAAATTTACAGATTCAAATCCCTATTGTTCACTATCTACTGAAAAATTCAAACAGAGACCCGAAATAGCGCAAAACGCGCGAGGATTAGGGTTACAGAAAACGAGGATGGTCGCGAGCATAAATTTCAACGTGTCCTGAAATATTGTTCGGGATGCGTGGAAGAAGGAGGGTTGGCTAGGCGCGGCGCGATCAAAGCGTAATTTTAATTAGGCAGATTATATGGAAAGATAAAAATTATTAAAATTATTGCCTTAATGAAAGGGAACCTTCGGCTGGTTTACGGAGGGACGCGTAATTAAACGTCGGGGGTAGCTTCCCCCCTGGGCGAGGGTTGCTTTCGCTGCCAGCACCACCAGTCGACTAATATAGCACGACCGCCGGTTAAAAAGCTCCGATATTTATGCCCTGAGCTACCGTTTTGATTTTTCCGTTTGATCGACTGATCGTTTATTACGTCTGTTCTACAACGTGGTACCAATTATAAAAACTATGATACAATGAATGTACATCATATACAAATGATCTATAAATGTAGTATAACGTGTAATGTATAATATAGTATAGTACAGTATAGTATAGTAGTATGTAATGCAGGTGCAATGTATCTATATTACATGTACTACATGTGTTGTAACAGATTGTAACATTTGCACTTTCTTTAAATTGTACACAGAAATAATTCTTGCACTGCGCCTTCGTTAATGAAATTTTTCAACTAAATTTTGACTTTGATTTCTCTACTGAAACTCTACTGGTCTTGCGTGTTTATTCACTAAGATAAAAATAACAGATAGTTATAACATTACACGAATTGATTTTTATTTTACTGCAGCTCTTTTCCGAATTTCTACAAAGTGTTACAAATCCTGCAAAGTGCAATGAACGTGCATCTTCGTGTTATTAAAATACAAGTGCACACAAATATATAAATCTATATACCGTATGAATAAACAAATATGAATATATAAAATTAACAAACACGCATGTTCATAGTATTATTATAGTATATTATAATTACTCGTATCATTTTTAGATAGAAACGATTGCTCATCGATGACCGTCGTAACAATCGACGTGTTAATCTCCAGGGGAGCGACGGCCCTCGACTATTTAGATAACATCCTAAATTGGGGCAGAGTACAAGGACAGGAATCAACGTGAAAAGCGAATTGACATCTTCGTCGACTTCTTGGTCGTCGAACCTCGCGGTCGAGGGGAGCCAATGGAAGGTCGATAAGAGGGCCGCCCTCTGCTGATGGCAGATCAGCCCTCAAACCGCAAGGTGCCACCACACCCCCAAAAACCAGCCCTGGCACCCCCGCGGCCAATGATCGGGCCTAGCCACCCCCAGGACCACAAACCAACCGCAAGACGATGCGCAGAACCGCCTCGTTCACGCACGTACCGCGCATTCCGACCGCAAAACAAAATGGTGCCTCGAACGGGTGTTAAGATTTTCCAGGCGCGACCAACCTCGGCGAACCGAGATCCCGTCGTTGCTACCCCTCTGGACGGGCGGTTGAGAGTTTCACCTGGGGTATGCCGCGGAATCACGTGCGAGTAGTAGGAATTTTCGTCTGGTGGATAGGGCTCTGAGGATCTTGGACGTATTGAGTGCAGTAGATGCCCGGAGAGAGTTGAGGAGAAAGTTTGGTTGATAGTGAAAGTTGAGAGATCGACCATCTTGCAAATTTTGTCTTCACCTACAAGTAGATACTATGTAGGTTTTTTTGGAATATTGCAAGTCTGAGATGAGAAGAAATCTGACAAATATTAAAAATAGAACAGGTATGCTCGAGGTAAGATATAATTGGGGATCCCTTTTGTAAAAATTAATATTTGTTGAAGTCGAGTTTCTTTAGGATATTACAGTAACGCGAGTCTCCTTTAGGAAAGATTTGAAAGTGACTGAGTATATATATATATTTGAAGATTTCTTAATACTGGAATTCCTGTACGTAATAGTTAAGTAGAAACGGCAAACGAATAGTCAGACACAGAAAAGTTTCCTCACAAGATTCCTAACTCTCAAGTCTCCGAGTTCTATATAATCATAACAGTCCATCAAGTTAAAATTGAACTAAAAATCTCTAGAAAAAAAAGCAACATTTAATTTCAAGTGACGAAACCAAAATTAAAAATCAACTAACCAAGTAATACCCCACAATCCCATACCACTCTTATAAAACACGCGAAATCCAACCCTTGTCGTCCAGTAGACTACAAAATTCCCGGTATGATATAAAATTTAATTAACGTACCAATTTTTACTCCAAATAATGTTTCCCGCGCGGAAAGGTCAATTAACATTACGTTATCGCAAACGATTGCAAAATTGCAAAGAATATGTTAAACAATTCCGAACTGACCGATACTATATTCCAAATAAACTAGCTACCTACGCGAAAATTCCCAGCAACCGAAAATCTCACCTTTATCACACCCAGCAGACGATAAAATTCCCGGCTACGTGGCCGGGTACAACGAAACGGTGAGAATCGTCGAGACACGTCGCGTGAGAAGAGAGCGAGGAGGAGGGCATCGTCGGTTCTCGGATCGACTAGAATTTTTCTGGCTGAGTTCTCATGAGTCTTGGCACCTCGCAGAGAGAGCTGGACGCCGACGGAGAAAGACAGACTCACGCTGAACCAAACAAAGACAGACACCGAGCGAGCGAGCGAGCGCGCGCGAGAAAGAGAAAGAGCAAACGAGAGAGAAAGCGAGAGAGAGAGAGAGAGAGAGAAAGGGAGAGGTGGAGGGTAGCAAGGCTGGGGTTCTGAGGTACCCCAGCGTGGCCGTTGCGGCAGCGGCTGGGGGATCCCGCGCACCCGCGGTGAGAGAACAGCCGAAAGGGGTGGCGGATGGGGCTGGGATGGCGAACCATGGAGGATGAGGGCCTCCAAGGAGCCAGTGGGAGGAGGGATTTTGAAAGAGGGTCGCTGTGCTCTCGTCGACCTCCGGCTCTGGCCTTACGGAGAGAGCGAGCTGGAGACGGCGAAGCCTCGCTACGGAGAAGAGTGGAGGAGCTAGGGGCGTCAGAGGGAGAGGTGGGTGAAAGTGAGGAGAAACCAGGCGGCGGATCAAGCAGCGGGGTGGGTTGCCTAGCTACCGGCGAGACCCGGCCAAGATACTCGCCGAGATCTCTCTCTCTCTCTCTCTCTGCACTGTTCTAGGTCCGTTCCGCCGTGTATTTCACCTTTCTCTTCTTCCCCCTTTCATTTCTTGTCCGTGTTCTTCGTTAACTTTCACTCGGCCACCATAGCGAAACAGGGTGAATATTGAATTTTTTTTAATTTTTTGGTTTTGTCTTTTTTTTCTTTTTTTTTTTCTTTTTTTTTTTTGGTTTTTTGAAGGAAGGGAGGGAGGATGACAAAGAGGGCGGAAGATTGTGACTGGTGGCGATTGCTCGGTGACGATGGAGAAATTAATAGGATTTGTAAGGGTTAATGCGTGGAAAAGAGGTGACTGAACGTTGGATGACGTTTAATAGCAAATGGTCCTGTCTATTGGTTGTTGAGAGTGAATTCAGAGGTTTTTGGAGCTTTGGTGATATGGAAGATCGTGCATTTTTGTTGTGAAAACTTTTGAAGAAACTAATGAGATTTAAGAGGATTAATATATGAAAAGAGTCACGAGGTTTCGCTGTGCATCCTTTGTGACTGGTAGAAATAAGAGATTTCTGGACATTTTTGATATGTTGTTCCTGGAATCTTGTCTGTATTTTTCACACAATACCCAACATTGACTTGTTGTTGTTTCAGTTTGAGATTATTATACGAATTGAGAAATTACTAAATATGACAATTTGTAATATTGTGAAAAATATTTAAAAAATTTGTTCTCTCGTACGATATTTCAAAATAATTTATACAAAGATTTTTAACTTTTAGTTTTCTTAACCACTTAAATTGCTGGTCATAAACATTGGTGAAATATTCAATAAAATTATTATAAATTCCAAGCATTCTATTGGACAAAGCATAAAAGTTTAATCAATAAATATTATTATTTATCAAAGTCGATTACTTTTATATTACTAATTATCACTACATATGTTACTTACTAAAGCAAAAGCTGACACAAGTTTCGAATTTCAATGTGTAATATATTTATGGTCGCACCAGAAAAATCTACCTTTAAAGAGTTAAACGAACATCTTGGAGAATCAGAAAGAAAAAAGAGGTAGAAGGTGACGAGGGAAATTAATTTCTTTACAGTGAAAACTGGCAGTTTTTGCACAGGCAAGGAATATCGCCGGCATATTTGCATAGGCAATGGGAGCTAAAAAATTGAACATCAATCCGGGGAGAGAGCGAAGAAATCACGACGGACGGGAAGAAAATAATTGGGAGCACTTTTGAAGCCGGTCAGAAGGGGAAACTCTTGAGTGTCTGGCCCTTCGCGAGATCTTCGTGTACTTTACCTGCTCGTTTCAGATGCAAATTTCACGGGAAACTGCTGCTCTTATATTTCCCAACAACGATTTCATTCCTCCTCCGATATCGATACGTCTCACCTTACATTTATTTCCACCTCTTTAGAAGTTTTCTTCGCCCAGAAATTTAATTCTTGTAGAATTGAAAATTTTAACCAATTAATTATTCAGAAAAAAGAAAAATAAATAAATCGTAAAATTCTAACAAACTGAAATGTATAAGAATGTAATTTGTAATTTTTTGGTTCTTTCTTTCTTCGTGGTGGTTTACTGCTGTAAATGAATAAAAAAAAAAAAAGATTAGGGGGTGGTTCTTTCGTGGTTCTTTTTCAAAACACGATACCAGTGTCGCCCTCAAGCGAGTAAGATGGCAAAGACATTTAAGAAGACCCATCCTCTTTCTTCTCGCCACCCTTAAGAAAGTAGTCTCCACCCCCGTGGTAAGGCAGCTCGCGAAGGAGTCGGTAAAGAACTGCTTCCAGCACCTGAAAACCAATTTTTTTAATTAGTAAAAACATTCCTTTCGTTTCAATTTTTATAACAGCAACACAAAAATTCTTTATTCGTATATTAAGAAATACAAAAAAAAAAAAAAAAAATCCTCAAGATTATCCAAATTTTTTAATTGCCACGGCGTTAATTAAGAAATAGACGTGTTAAAAAGGAAGCAAAGTTAATTGCACGTGACGTAAGAATTTAAAAGTTCATAGAATGAGAAATGTAAAAAGAAAGGGGAAACGTTCTAGAATCTTGCAATTTCAATTAAAAAAGAGGACTGAAGAAAGCCAGGAAAATAAATAAAAATATTCCTCGAAGAATAGTCAAAGAAGGGAACAAAAGTTTTACATTTAAATTAAATTTCAACTTTGATCAAGGAAAATTGAAAGAATCGGAGAGCGCGAGTCGGTAAGAAAGGAAAAGAATAAGGCGACTTTCTTAAAGAAGTGGCGCCTCCTTTTAAGAAGTCCCGTAGTACCCTCGCGCGCCACTAAGAAGGATGGCGCCCTGTCCAAAGAAATCCCTTTTTTCTCGCTTTCTAACCACCCTTCAACCCCCAAAAAATTCCTAAAAGTCTAACCAAGCCTAAAAATAAAAAGTAAAACCAAACCTGAAGAATCCAAATAGAAAATGTTTAAAAACAATTCCACACATTTACTCGTGGAGCGAAATGAAATTACAGTTTACGATTTAGAATAAAAGCGTGCGTTCGCAAGCATTTTCCCTCAGGAGCAGCTCTCGTTCTTTTCTTCTCCTCTTCTTTTTTTCGTTCCCTCTTTCGTTCCACCCTCTTTCACAGGCAACTGGCAGGGGTTAGAGGGTGGGTGGTGACCCGACAGTAGGAAGAACAAAGGACGAGTTCACGGTCGGTTAATTTAATCTAAGCAAACATCATATAGATGGTACGTGAATGTGTTTCGCAGGCAGCGAGCGAAGGAGGGTTGGAACTTGGCCGGAGGAAGACAGAGGGTGAATCCAGACTCGGCTGAATCTAGATACATACGTAAGTACAAGAGTATTCAAGACGGCGCTGAGGAACGATGTTTAGCATGTAGATGAAGATCTCGGTAATCAAGGGTTGCAGCCCCGCGGGCGCACTTCGTCAAGTCTTACTTATTTCTCCAGCGATCTGCGATCCGTCAGCTCATTTCACCCCTTCCCTCCCACTCTCTGCTGATGGTTTGAGGGCACGTGTGCGTGAGATTCGCTTCTTGACGATTCGCGTTTCGGGAAATAAGATGTACAGGACCACTGTTCTTTTCGAAGACGTGAAAAAATTTTATTTAATACAGAGGGAGCCATGTAATAGCAGTATTAGTACGCAAATAAATACATTATTTCACATTGCTGAAACACTAGAAAAATAATCGAAATAATTAAACTGAAAAATCCGAAAGTTCTAGTATCATTCCTCTGTCATTCTCTGTTTCTCGATTTACAGCACCTATTCCTCCGCAACGAAATCGAAATTTTTAACTGATGAAAAAAAAAAAAAAAGGTATCTATTTGGAAAAGACCCTCCAAGCCAAACAGAAAAAAAACAAAAAAGAAAAAAAGAACAAGTAGACAGGAAATTCGAAGCGGTCCATTATCGAGTTACCCGTTACTTGACCTCGCGATTTATCCAAAACGACAGAGAAGAGAAGCGCGAAAGAGAGGAGAGACAAAAAGAGAGAGAGAGAGAGAGAGAGAGAGAAAGCTGCGGCGATAACGAAGCCGGGGGACACCCCTTTCTCGCGAATATCTCGGACCAAAGCCGTATCTCGTTCGAAATGATCGGGTCTCGTTGTCCGAAAATTCACCCCGTAATCGACGGACAAAAAGTAATTTCCCATCGAGACCGGGACAAAGGGTGATTTTGCATGGGGCCGGGAGGAGGAGGCGGGGGGAGGGAGAGGATTTCGACCGGCGATAGCCACGGGGGTGGCAGTGACCGGTGCGTGTAACGACCACCCCCTCGTTCCTCTGCAACCCCCTCGAACCAGCTTCGTTTCCCGCTTGCCAAGCCGAACGAACGTTTACGGTGAACGCCACGTGCGCTCTATGCGTACAAAAAGGTGAGATAAAGAGGAGAACAGAGGAGAACAGAGAAGAACAGAGGAGAGAGCAAGACGGTGAGTGTTGCTTCCTCTACGTTTGTACACGGGTATGTGGCTGTGTTCGATCCACACTGTATGTGGGGCTCTGGGGCATTTTTCGTTCGCGTTTTTTCTTCCCTCCCCGGTAAGTACTCGCGTCGAGCGGAGATTGTAGACAATTGTCTCCGGTGATGTGACAACGAAATTTTTCGAAGGAATTTCCGTCGGAGATGATTTTGACGTTTGCGATTATCTAATGAAATTTTATGGAAGGGTGTCGTTTCCTTCTCGTGCTTACGAATTCGTATAATACGATATTTTAATCAGACAGTTAAATTGTTCATAGAGAAATTTCGATCGATACTTTTGACTAGTGCTGTCATAGGAAAGGCAGGATAGAAATTCAAAATACTTGCAACATTTCGTGCACACCTGGTGCATAAAAATTAAGGAAACTCTAATTCAATAAAATAATATTATAAATATGGAACGACCTTTTACATTTATATCAGACTGTTAATGCAGCATATGCGGTAAAGTAAGTAAACACTTACAAATAATAGCGGAATTTTACATCGTTTCGTCAAATATGCTACCAGAAATTCAAAAAAATGAATCAGACCGGTGGCCTCGCATTACCGCACGCGATCTATACAAGAAATAAATAAACGACGGACAGCACCACAAAGGCCGTCCTCTCTCTGGCGTGAATTTACAGTCTCCTTCCTCTTCGACAAGAGAACAAAATCTCACATGCCAATATCGGAGAACAGGATGCAGCCCTCTCCACTGGCTCTCGAAACAATAACCCCCTGTCCGGTGAGGCACGTTGGCTCCGGATCGAGCGGAGCCCTTTGTTCGTTGCATCGATTTACGACGCCGCGCGCGTTCTCCAAGAAGACAGAGTAGCTCCAAGAAAAATCGCGGACCGCGGTGCGATGACACGCAGTGAATTTACCGGGAATTGGTAATGCGACTCGACTGTAGCGCGATAAATCGGTATGGTCAACTGGTCGAGTCAACGAGCCGTATCTCTCGCGCTACCAGTTTTCTCTCTTTCTCCCATTGTCAGTGAAAGAGAAAGAGAAAAGAGAGAGAGAGGGAAGGGAGAAGAATGGGTAATAGGAGAGAAACAGAGAAAGAAACAAATAGACGGAATAATAGAGAGTCGAACAGTGTTTCTTAACCCTCCGTAGCCAGAATTTCGTTTATTCGTAAGAAAATGAGATTATTAATTAATTGTATGTTATTAATTTCAGTTTACTGTAATTTAAAATTTAACAGCTAATAATCTTTACAAACAAATAGCGTGTTGATGAAATGTAACAGATAGATAGATGAAGAAAGAAACTGGAATGCAAAGAATGGGAAGAAGACTAGACAACAAGAGAGACAAATATTATTTATTGATTCTCTGTAATCAGAGTTTCGTTTATTCACAGAAGAAAGAGATTCATAATTGATTCACTTCATTAGCTATTTGCTTCAACTTAAAATCTTACCAACTTTACGTAAATTTAAAAAATCCAATAATGTATAAAGTGCATATAATAAACAGAATTATTTAAGTATCCAAAGTGCACAATCATTATAATATTCAGCGGATATAAAAAATTGCTACTTTGGCTCAATTTCTTTAATTCTGTTCATAAAAACACGAAATCGTACGAAAATCCGCTGTCCAATTATTACAAATAAGTTTATATATAGAAAATAAAATCTTTGAACTCTACATACATGAATATGTTCCTTCCAGAGAGATGGATTTTTGTAAAACGTCGTACGTTACAATAAAAAATGTGATATTACTTTGTAATATTTACATTTATCCTACTTTAAACGTTTCGAAATATCTACAGAAATGGAAGAGCTGTCAAGAGAAAGGAAAGGAAACGGCGCGAAGTACAGAAAGAAGAATGGACAGCAAGAGAGAAAAAGGGAAAGAGAGGAGGGAGGAAAAGCAAGGGGGTGAAGAAGGGTGTAGACTATACGTCGACGTTCACCACACGCTATTCTTCATACTCCATTATCTGTATTCCGCTCTACTCTGCTCCATTATGCCGGCACCGCGTATAAACGACGAGTTGTGCGACGACCAGCCACCCTACCGTCTGTCTAGAGGCCACCTTCGCGAAACACTGATATAAACACCGCTCTTCTGCGGCTGGTTTATGCGCAACACGCGGCAAAATCGCGCCACGAATGAATTAAAGGGTTGATACAGGGGCAAAAAGTACTCCGGTTACTTCTAATCTGCGATACTTTCCAAGATTTTGTTGTTTAATCTTTGTCTGTTCACTCTGTTACCAGATTTTCTTTTCTTTCTTTTGTTACTTGTATATTTATAGATTTTAGCCTTATTATGGTTAAGGAAATATTTTACTTTATTTTATGTAGTCTCTAGTAACAAATAATTTGGAAATATAATAAAAGTTATTATTGATATTAATTTTTGAGTATTTTTAATTATCGCTTTTAATTGTTGAAATTACATTATAGATCTTGGTATGATTAAAACAATATTTATAATATTTATTATATAGTTGTTCTTTGTACGATTTATTTAACATGGAAAAATGATCCTTTTCTGATCCACTGAGTGCAATAAATTATTTTGTAGAATTATTTATATAATTAAAACATTTATGATATACATTGTATAATTGTTACTAACGAGAAGTAGTAAAAATAAAATTTAGAGCCTTTACTGTTTAATGTTCAAGTCATTTTGATTCACTGCGTGCAATAAGTTATTTTATAAAACTATTATTTATACTATATGTCTATTATTTATTACAAATTAATATCAAAATTTAATATAAAAAATTTTCTTTGTTACTTCTTACTATTTAATCTTCGTCCAATATCAAGTATGTCATACAAGTGTAAATCTATTCACTATCATATGTTATTTAATTCCTTCTTTTTATCCATCAAGCCAAACTAACAATAATACAGAAAAATGAATTAATTAAAAAAATTCCACTCTCGAAGGACTATTTTTCCTCCTACTCTCTCTCTCTCTCTTCGTTGTTCATTATTACGAAACAGGTTTAACCATGGAGCCCTTGATGGTCAGAGAAACAAGGGTCAACCATTTCATATCATTAAAAAAATATATAATACGTAAGTATTGCTCGTAATGACGGTTCTGTCAGGTGAAGGGTGGAGCAGGTGTAACGATAGGAATCTCTACAAAGCTTCCCCAAAGTCGACTGTTGCGAAAGGATCCACCGCCAGGTCGGTGTTACGTGTGTATGTAAATTCGCAAAAGATTTAATTAAACGTAGTCCCAGGGTGGAAGATCCTCCGTTGGTTTTGCCTTCTGCCTCCGAGCGACTTTCTCTCTCTCTCTCTCTCTCTCTCTCTCTCTCTCTCTCCCTCTCTCTCTCTCTGTCTTTCTTTCTCTCCGCTAACGTATACGCATTTCGAATTTAGTGTTTCAGAGGTTCGGTTGCTTCGCATCAACGATCCCTGTAATTAACTCGTTCGCGGATTATAAACCATCTCTCTCGACCGAGTGATTTTTTTGAGGGAAAATTTGGGACAGGGGAAATTTTAATAATTCTTGGTATTCTGCTATTTTTTTTTTAACTTTTCTCAATATTTAAATAAATAGAATTTTGTCTTTGCAATTTTTAACAGCTTCCTGTTCCACTGTACGACAATTGAAAAATTATTACTGTACATTTTACTCGGGGGTAAATTCTTATACTAGATTTTTCTTTGATTCAATATTTCAATTCTTTAAATTAGTGTACATATGATGTTGTACGAGTATATACTTACGTATTAATTTAATTTATATATCAATGTAATATATAATCAAAAATCATTGGCTAAAATATGTATGAAAAATATAAAATAGAAAAGTTTGTTAAATAAAAAATATTAATAAAAAGCCTAAGTAAAATTGATATACTTACTGTCATTAGAGCACGTGTATCATTTATTCGAAGACTTTGGATATCTGAAATCGATGCAATTGCTGCTAAAACAAATATTGAGGAAAATTTGAAAAGAAATATATATTGTATATTATTTAAATATTACCAAAGTGAAACGAAAAATTTCTGGAATAAGAAATATCAGTTAATAATTATTTAAGAACTTTGAAAAATTATTGTATTAATTCTAATAAAAGAAAAAACAAAGAAAGACGTTAAAAAATATTTTCAAATACACATCGAAAAATTATGTACCTCTGAGAGAATACTAGGAAAAATTTTCAAATATCTGAAATAAAATAAAAAAATAGAATTACTACACTCAAGAAAGTTTCATCGAACAGAAAATTGGAGTAAAAAAACCAATAAAAATGGACAGGCAGAGACAGCCATGACACTCTCTGGTATTTTGAAATACACTTTTATTTCGACTCGGTCAAAAACTACGATAACAATAGGTTGGTAGATATGTATATCTGAAATCATCGTTCTTCTGAGAGGGAGTGGGGCAGAATGTAGACGTCGTCGGTTTTTTCTCTTCTTTTTGTCAGAAAAAAAGGAATAAATCGTTATCGACGTTCAATCGATTAATCGCGTTATTCAAACATTATAACGCGAGCTTTCGCTTTCCTTTTCCTTTTCTTTCTTTTTTTTTCGTTTCGTTTCATTTCATGGGTGGGGGAATTTCGATGTGAAAGCTACGGAGCGTTTTGTTTCCATTTTCTTATTTTCTTTTCGTTGAATCGCCAGAGGATCTTTCCCCTTCGTCTTACAAGATACGATTCGATTTATTCTAATCGTCTTGACTCGATCGATGCTCGATTCTCGTTCAATGTCTCCGCGACGGAGGTCACCGCGAGAGAATCGCGAATCGACGACATATTGCACACGAGCCCGCAGTCAAATCGATCAAATCGCGTTATACTATGAAAACGTAATCGAATGGAATAAAAGTTACAATGGGGTGCGTTTGATAATTGATCGAGTTCCGGAGAATCTGCCTGTCTTGAGAATGAGAGGAGACACTTTAATCTTTACACACTGAGAGATTTGACCGTGGTCTTAACATTCGATTATGAAATTTATTCTCTTCCACGATAATTTGTATTAAAATGTCGGAAAAATGAGGGAGGATTAAAGAATTCTTCTCTCTTTTAAAAATTATAATTTTTTGAAAATGGTTCAAGAGGTTGAAGAACTTATTTTTTTTTTTACAGCACAGAATGCTAGATTATTGGACCGCAACTTTTATTGATAAACTTCTAAACATTACTTTAATTAATTTTATGATTTCACTATTTTATTTTATTTAAAAAGTGTTCTATAATATTGTTCAGGAAAAAGAGGTTTCTCAGAGAAAATTTATATAGATAGTAATTTGCACATATACTCGGTGTTTTGACATTCTTCAGAAAGAATGGAAAAGATATGTTCAGTATCACAAAGAAATTTCTAATTTTATTAATTCTTCGAAAAGTCAAAGTCAAGAAGTTCTAAAATTTTGGTTAGAGTTATTCAACTCTAAATTCATAAATACGATTTTACATGTATTCTATTAATTAAAAATATTCCGAAATAAAATCCCCCCCTCTAAAAAAGAAAAGAGAAAATGTATCCACTATCAAGCGAAAAATATTTCCAAAATCACAGACAAGACATCCAATTTCTCATTCGCGAGACAAGCAGAGAGAGTGCAGGATAATCCGGAGCTCGACCAAGCATCCGGGAGACACCCGGTACAAGTCGTCACACGTCGCGCGTAGTCCGTCGACAGTGATGAATGACTCGATGAAACGACAATGCTCTATCTATGTACAGTGTTTCTATATACATCATCATCATCGTCACCATCACCGGGGGCCAGCAGTAGCACGTTCACTCACCACACACTCGGTAAATTACAAATCAGCCCTTCTCTGCACGTGTTTTTTCTCTCCGTTTCGTCGAAGACAGATAACCAGCTAAAGGAAGAGAGAGAAAAAAAGAACGAAGAAAAATGCGAAATCGAAGAGTCGAAAAAGAAAGAAAATTTTCTCTTGACAATTACTGGTGAGATCTAAATCAGACGAATCGTTTCGGAATCACCTGGCGATCATGAAATTGTGACTCGATTGTAGATTGAATCAATTATTCACATATTTTACTTTTTGGTGGTTGTTTAAAGCTCGTATCGAAATTTTTTAGATAAAAAATATACATTAAAATTAATTTAAGATGAAATATCACGTACTTATGTTATACTTGACCATTGATGTGATTGTTTCGTGGGTAATATCTGTTCACGCCAATTTAGTTAGTGAGTAGTATGAATATTATCACGCGTTTCTATAATAATGATTTACCTACCGAAAGCTTGTTAATTCTTCTTGTTGTTGATTAAGATTTATTCGAAACTAAAGGTAAGGCAGTATAAAAATTATATGTTATAAGAACTTCAATATTACGGGGATTTAAAATTCATTTGAAATTAAAAATTGAAACAGTAATGTTAAAAGATCACACTAAAAAAAATTATTACAGAACGAACCTAGTGAATACTCCTTCGAATTTTCATTAAAAAATTTGAGTTACACTCGTCGAGTAGTGAATTCTTCAAGTGACAATTTAAAAATCAAAATTTCACGAAATTTCTTTCTTTCCTTCCAATGTTTCCAAATCGATTCCCGGTCAATATTGTATTTTCAGAAACTTCCGAATTTTCAATTTTTCCCCAATATACTAAATCCAAAAGCCAATATATACATTCTCATAATTTTAAAAATCGTACAAATCTCATTCTCATTCTCGAAGTTTTGGACTACCGTGCCACGCCAATTATCAATGGCCAAATAATTCACTCAAATTGTTCAACTTCAACGACAGGCAAACAGATAAAATATTTATTCACAACCACCTACGAGTTACAACCATCGATCTCGCAATCGTGATCGATGTGATCTCAAAACGAGCCGCCCGATTCAAGCCCGAACCCTCTTTTTGTCATCTCGAACACGCACCGGATTGTTCTTTTTTTTTTTTTCTTTTCTTCTTCTCATTTTTAATGCCCACTAATAGCTAGTTTCGTTCGCCTGTTCGAGCCAACACCTCGTCCACCTTCTCATCCACCGATCACAGTTTGCTCATATCTGAATGTTACACGCCCGCGCGCGGAGTAACGCGGACGGAGGGAAATGTCCTAAAATCATCAGAATCGCGAGAACGTGTCACCGTCCGGCTCTCAGTAAGGCCTCCAGACGTTGTTGTCCGGCCTGACTTCCTCCTGCCTCACGCTGCAGCTGTCCGCCACTGCTCTCTGCTCGGGGCTTTCCGAATTCTGAAATTGATTCCCGTACAGCTGGGAATAGAGGATGCTGGGCAGCACGCCAGGCGTTGGGAAGTAGTTGCCGTAATTTTGACCGAATCCTTGCTCCTCGTGCACTGGGCTCTCCGTGGTGCTCGAGTCGGTGGACAGGGACCTGGGAGAGACGTAGTCCTGGTACCTTTGACTCGGTGTCGCCGACATTAGACTGCTCAGAGGGTCCAGCGGGTCCGATTGTCCCGGCGTCGTCGAATCCGGCACCACTGTTTTGTTTTTTTTTTTTTTTTATTTTGCGATGGAAAAGAGAAATCGTCTTCTGTCGTGTTCAATTCTTTCGGTTGAAGGATAATTATATTTATATTATTTGTAGTGTGAGAAACGTGTGCTCTATACTAGAGTTCCAAGTTTTGGTACAACCGCGGAACTGGAATTTTGGAAATAATTGGAAGTGATTCAGCAGTGATTAAAGGATAGATAGTTTAATTCTTTCGATTGAGGGAGAACTATATTGTTTGGAGTTTGAGAGACCTGTGCTTTACTAAAGTCTCTCTAGTACGACTGTGGAACTGGAATTTTAGAAATAATTGGAAGATTTAGCAGTGATTAAAGGACAGATAGTTTAATTCTTTCGATTGAGGGAGAACTATATTGTTTGGAGTTTGAGAGACTTGTGCTTTACTAAAGTCTCTCTAGTACGACTGTGGAACTGGAATTTTAGAAATAATTGGAAGATTTAGCAGTGATTAAAGGACAGATAGTTTAATTCTTTCGATTGAGAGAGAACTATATTATTTGGAGTTTGAGGGACTTGTGCTTTATACCAGAGTTCAAAGTTTCATTGGTACAACCACGGAATTGGAATTTTGGACATAACTGGAACGTTCATGCAGTGATTAAAGGATAGACTAAATGTGAGATTTTAGTTTGGAAAGAGAAAATTGTAATTTCATATGGTGAAAGTGGAATTTTAATGAGTCAAGTTATTTTAGGAATTTTGAAATAATCAGAGCGCTTGGTGTAAATTAAGGTTGATATTAAAAATAGACAGAGTGAAACAATGTTAATTAATAAAAAACTAAATAAGTTGGTGTAAGTTCTTGTACGAAAATAATTGTTGTATGAATCGTAAAGTTCTATTATTCAAATGATTATTCTTAATTAAAAATATATCTTCCTTTAAATATTTCCATTAACCCTCAAACATCTCAATAGTCCATATTAAAATTATTCGAAATTAAATCACGAAATGAACAAAAATTTTTTAACAAGATCAACACACTCGAATATCTAGAACTGTAACATATAATATGCAAAATACAATAAATATTACTCCAAACTGTCCCATATTTGCCACAATAACTTTAAAAAAAAGTACTCTCAAGCCGAATAAAAATTATCCAAAACTAGATTCATCATTGTAACGAAATTTAAAAAACCTTCTCACACGACGAACTGAAAATATTCTCCCGTAATTAAAAAAAATACAAGACATGCCCAATATTTCTCGAAACTGTTTCATATTTGCCACAAGAGAACGCCACAAAATCCGCTCCGCTCGTATTAAAATTCCTCGAAATTTGACCGATTGTAATAACGAAGTTAATGAAAATCCTCCGACAAAATCGACACTGTCGTACAGACGGAACCTTCCTCTGTGAGACAATTTTCGTTTCGCGCCGATCGGACTTGCGGTTGCCGAGATATCGTCGTCGGAAGCGGAGGATAATTTTTAATATCTCGCTATGTCTGTCCTTGTCGCGCGCTCGGCCCACTCGCTCGCACCGCGTGCACTGACCTATCGCAAGCCCGCGCCATGTGCGCTGGTCAGTGCAGACGCCGAGTCAGCAGT
This sequence comes from Frieseomelitta varia, assembly GCF_011392965.1. Classification (NCBI taxonomy): domain Eukaryota; kingdom Metazoa; phylum Arthropoda; class Insecta; order Hymenoptera; family Apidae; genus Frieseomelitta; species Frieseomelitta varia. Next base: position 50,003 of record NW_025109989.1, on the reverse strand, counting down.
TTTTTTACTATTTACTATCGCGCGTACGCATTTCCAGGAAAAAATGTAGGTCACAGCAGTGACTGGCCCATTCATCCTCCCCCCACGTACGCGTTATAGCCAAGCAGCTTTCGGGCCCTGATATCTCGGCAACCGTTTGAGATATCGCAGTGAAACAAAATGCATTTTACAGATCGTGTTTTGCACTATGTTTCGAGTGGTTTCAGGTTCGATGTTTTGAGGTGTAACAGGAAATATTAATTTTTCATTACGAGTTGAAATTGAGGGTTAATAGTGAGTTAGATCTGGGGAAGACTTTTTCTGGGATAGTTTTCTTCTTTTTGTGGGGAAAATGGGCAAAGTAAGTAGAGTTTATGCATCCTTGCGATATTTAAAATTTCAGAAATTAATGTAACAAATTGTAAAATGCAATCTGCTTATTAAATATTACATATCATCTATTAATAATTATGAAAAAAAGAATACGTAAGTATTTTCAACTTTCAGACCTGCAAAGATGCGTTTTCGAATTTCGTTAATTTCCGTCTGTTCTGTTTAGAGTTATTGGACTGCATGATGATGCTAATTTCATTGATCATCGTTGATTACGAAACGCTACGATATCGATTACAAATGCACTAGTACTTGTGATAAACACTGGACTATCATCTGTTAATACAATAGTTTAACAGGAAGTACGGGTGCATTTGGTTTACGTATGTTTGGGCTCTGTAAATGATATATCTAAATCTACCAAATCTATATAACTAGAATATACTATAAATAACTGTAAAATTTGTTTTTAAAAGTACTTTAGAAAATCATAATTTCAATGAAAAGAACAAATGAACTGCCATGAAACTTTCAATACTATTTTATTTGATTATTTGCTCATAGGAGACTTTCTCATGATTTTGTTAAAAAAAAGTAACAGAATATTTTCTTTAGGACTAAAGATTCGTAGTAATTCAGTTTGTCTACTCTTACGTATTTGACAATTATTATTGACACGAAATTATCAAAATTATCATAATAAGAAAAGCAATTTTAAGTGTCAAAAATACCAATTATAGTATCTTCAAATAATAGACGATTATAAAATTTATGTTGGATTATTAAAATTTAGATAATCCGAGTCCACATTCTTCCCGATGAAGATTAATAATAAAATGCAACTGAAAATTCAAAAAATTAAGGAATTTAATTCTAAAATCTTCCCCCTGTGACTAGAAGTTAAACGATTGTGAACAAACTGTTTGATCAAATTTTGTACTTTACATTGCCCAATTGACTTGACTAAAATTCTCGGAAGGTTCCGAACAAAATTGAAATAAACTGAAGATTAATTCTAAAATTAAATAATTCAATTTTAAACCAGTATATACTGTCTCTCCTATAAGCTTCGTGGAGTATAGCGATCGTAAAGGAAAAGTTCGACGACAAAATGACGCGTCGAAGGAATAAACGGATCGCGCGAGAGACTGGCATCTGACGAAAGAAGGGAAAGACATAGTTTACGACTAAGTGTGTGAACGACTTACGAGATGAGACCGCTGAGAAGGCATCCTGCTGCGCGGTGGATGCTGCACCGGTGCCGGAAGTGACAGTGGATCCCGCCGTCGAGTCGGGCGCCGCCGGCGTGTTCATGGACGCGGCGCCCGCGAAAGATGCCAACGACGAGGACGACGGAGGTGGTGGCGGAGGTGGCGGCGGTGGGGGTGGAAAGGACGCTTGTGCGGCGCACGACGACAAAGGGCCAGGAAGATAACCAGCGTAGCCGGCCGTGCTTCCGTATCCCCACGAATTGCTTGCAGACAGACCGAACTGGGACATGTCTGAGGAGACAGTGATCGTTTCACAAATGCCACTTTCTTGTTAAATCTAGCCCGCTCGACTGTCAACAAACGATCTATTAGTTGATCGTTTCAAGGTTCGCGGAAACGCGTTTTGCGAAATATTTTGGTATTTCGTGAACACTGGAGAGAGCGAGACTCGAGCGTCGAGTTTGAGAGGAATATAAGAATATATAACAGAGACGTTACAAGAATATTATTCATGAATATTTCGTTATTTGAAACACTTTGGTACATATTTCGCCGAAACAACCGAAGTGAAATGCCTGGTCATTTTTGCTTGAAACGAATTGAAAAATACGTTGAGAAGTTTCAAGAATTTTTGTGAGAATATATTATGCAAAACATTTGGACGTTTTCTTAATTGACTATCATCGTTGTATGTGTGCAGGCTTGAAACAAATTTAGAATTATGAAATAATTTACTGTTTCGTTAATTGGTGTAAGACTTGATTATTACAATTGTATTGATTAATCTTTGAGGAAATATAAATAATTACAAGAATTTTTATGAATATATATCGTGTTTGTTTGAAACATTTTGATATTTCTTTAACATTGCAACGAGACACGATTGTTACGTTTATATCAATCAAATTTGAAACAAATTAATTGTATTTTGTGAAATATCTACTTTACAAAACTTCCTTTTCAAGTCTTTTCAGAAGTCAAGAGTTGAAGAATAAAATAATACGTATACTTGAAACTGGCGAGTATTTGTACTTTTGTATCTACGTATACTTTGCATTTAATCAAGAATTTTCGTTGAGTACTTATTACAGAAAATTTTAAGGTCCACGATCGCAAAGGACAAAGTTCATTATCTTAGTTTAGCAATAGAAAGTAGAAATTGAATAAAGAGAAGGGTGTTTAGCACAGCAAGAAAAAAAAAAAAAATAGTGAAAGCAACCAGCAGACGAAGATCTGTAAAAGCAAAAAGCCATGAACGAACACTTTCTCCAATTAGTCTAAAGTGTCGTTTTCATCGACAAACATAACGCAAAAGCCGACGAAAAAGCGAAGCGCAAAGGCGATTGAAGCAAAGCTTAAATAGCTTCCAGAGCAAACTCATTCGACAGTGACTTAAGCAACAGAAAGCCACAGACTCGCATCGATGTAGCGAGGATGATTTTACGGTGCTTAATTCTCAAAATGAAAAGACAAATTGATCGTCTTGACCATTTTAGTGGTTCCATAGTCGATACAACTTTCAACATTTGTTCAACAATTCATTCTGTTAACTGTTAATTAAATTAGAATACCAAATGAAATGTTAACGTGATAACAAATAAAATACATTTTCATCGTTATTCAATAGTATTTTCAGTTATTAAATTCTGAATGATTTTTATATATTTTATTTATCATTACTGCCATAAAATTTACAAACCTTCCGCTTATCTAATTTCAAACCAATATAGATACCATTATTTGAACACTTGTCCTTCCTATTTTTCCTTATTTATTTAATATTCCTTCAATGATCATCTCGTTCGTTTCAAACGTTGAAAAGCGAAATTAACTTCTCCCTGCCAATTTGCTACGACGATCAAATCAAACTCCACTCAAGAGCAAAAGATTCGACAATTTTCCTCAGCGAGTACCTGACACGAGACACGACTGTAACAAATACCGTAGCCGTCAATAAGTGGACGAAGGGTTGGCGGTCGATAAATATCAAAAGAAAAAGGAAACAGAAATCGCACTGATGGAACGAGAGAAAGATTATTCGACTCGATCCGAATCACTTTGCCAGGGAATGTACCTACCAAGGGGATCGGCGAAGCTTCTTTTACGCCCCCTCAGGGCGTTGGATTTATTTTTGCGGCATATAGGCAGCATCCCCGATAGATTTTCCAATGAGTTACGAGGCTCGAAGGCGGAAAGCTGCGGGGAGCAGCGAGGGGTGTGTGTGTGTGTGTGTGTGTGTGTAGCAGCAGCAGCCGGACAGAAAACGGAGGGAGGGGGGGAGAAGCGCGCGCGTTCGAGATCAAAGGGTTGGTCATCCCCCGCGCGCGTACCACCGGCCAACTCAAATAACCGAGAGCTCGGACCAGCGCCACTGGGCCGTCGTTGACGAGAGGCTAACCCTAAATAGCGCGAGCCAGCATGCTTTCACGTCGTTCGTTCAATTTTCACTCCCCAACGTCGGCGAAGGGGAGGGAGGGACGGAGAAGCTGCTTCACCCCTTGGCAGGGCTGATATCGCGACGTAAGGAGAAACCTTTGATTAACGCCAGGCTAATTTCACAGTCTCGATTTTGGCGGCGATTCTGTCTATTGTCCTCGGTTCCCTTCAAATTGAGATTAAATTGAGACGGGTGGAATCGGTCGATTCTAGTCTCGATCGAACGTTGGTTCTTGGTTTTTGACATTTCTTTGCGACGATATCACAGAATTCTTCGATAACACAGAAAGTTTTGAAACAAGTTCACTGCTGCGAGAAATAGTTTATTCGACGAATATTTATTCTTTGTTGTTACTTTTCTGGATCGAACACAAGTACTCGAATAAGTATTTAAGAACATTGGAATCTTTCAAGTATCGAAACATCGCTGCGGAATGCATGAGAGGCTATAATCAGAGGTTTCGATTGAATTTTCGATTTCAAAGGTAATACGAAGAATTTAATAATTTTCAACTGTCTCGTAAATGTTCACGTGAGTAAAGCACTATAAGATTTAGATAAGCTCGTAAGAGAGCTAATGAAATCTATCCACAACACGATTAATTTTCAGATTTGATTCTGAACTGTTCTTGTACGAGCATATATTCTTGTACGTGCGATTGTTCATAAAACAAGTTATTAATTGTACACAAAATCTTCTGTCAAAAAGACAATCATCTTAAACTTTCGCTCTTTACCGCGATTCACTTAAAAAATTAAAAATTAATTTTAAATCTATAAATTCTACAAATAAATGTAGTAAGTCTAATTAAAAATTAAAACTGGGGTATTTATTCTTCTCTTTGGAGAAAGACACGCACACGCACGAAAAATTCATTTTTATTGCGGAACTTTCAATCATCTGAATAGAACGTGCCACGAATCGCCAAAAAATCTGCTGGTCCGGTGTATGGAACAGCGTTAATCGAACGTTACCGGCGTGTGTCACGAAATTCACGGCAAAGATGTCGGAGGAGCGAGAGCGACGATGGATCGAGAAAACGCCGACGCGAATTATCGATGTCCGATGTGGGGAAAAAAGTTAATAAAGGAAATACCCGGCGTGCTTGATACTTTATCGAGGAATTTCGCCGCGTTATCGCTTTTGGATCCGAAGGCGACTCATTAAATCCAATCTCTTTCTACCTTCCTCGAATATTTCCTGCGTGATTCTTCGATTTCTTCTTCCGCGGCGAGATAATAATCAATTCGCTGTAAAAGAAAAAAATCGCCTACTCTTGGTATCGCTTCATTTATGAAACTGAATTTGGTATCAATCGATGGCTTGCGGTGAGACATCGACAGTCGCAGAAAATTTTCGAGTCGTGTCGATAATTAATTTCCAAGGTGCAAGAGGTCAAAGAACCTCATACAAACGCTGTCTAGAGGACATTTATATTTTACGTATAATTATATTATACGAATAATTTGAATTCAATACAGACGTAAAAATTCAAACAGTAATTCGATAATTATCATATTCACGATATGGTAGAATTAAATAATATGTGCAGAATTATAAAATGTGGACATATAAATATTAATTTAGAATCGCGTGATGCGGACACATTACAAATATTAATTTAGAATTATCAATTAATCTAAAATTCGTCGTAACAGTCAGAAAAACTCGCAGGAATAATCTCTCCGCTCGTCATGAGGTCGCTCATCCAAAATTCATACATCGAGGTATATGTGAGTGTCTATTGATCATAACTTGTCATTTAGTACCAAATTCATTTACAAAGTCGAAAGAGCATAAAAGACAGATCAAAAGAAACGCCTCATTTCCCGGCCATCTTTTGATAAATCGATCGAATTCCAAAGAAATCTTACTTTATTCCCTGCAGGATTATGATTTAGCATGAACGTGAGTTTCTCTGAGAGAAAGGGATGAAACAGTAAGCAGCGATGTTTCACGTAGAAATTCGCGAATCCGGCTGCAAACGTAGAGAGAACACGCGACGGAGGGGGGAGGGGGGAGGTTAGCAGGGCAAAACGACGAGAACCATCCAACGTCGAGGCAGCCACCGCTCCCGTGGCAACCCCTTTAATATAATATTTAATCTAGCTTTGAACAGGCTTGTGGTTTCCGCCTCTAGAGTCGAGAAGCTAGTTCTCGCAAGCCTAAATCTTTCTCTCTCCATGTATATATTCGAGAGCAGGAAGGCAACGTCTGCTTGGAAATATTCCCAGCTTGCAGACAGCCGCTTCTTACGATATTTGTCGATGAAATCTCGTTTCTCGTGATCGAATATTCCAGGGTGTCATGTAACTGGTGAAAGAATGATTTCATTGTACGTGGAGAGGTAAGTGGAAGCGAGAGAATGATATTTTTGAAGATTCATGGACGTCGTCTTTCTGAGAAAAGGAAATTTGTTGAGCATACTTGAATAGTTACTCTGTGTGAAAAATAAAAGAAATTTTCCATTTGAAGTCTGGTTGGATAAAAAATCAGGTTTTGAACATGTTCAGTTAAGGATTAGTGTGTTAGTTAGGTAATTCGAAATATGAACGATAGTCAATTAGGAATTGGTACACGTAATTATTTAAATATTTCACAATAAATTTGATTTTCTGGGTAATTTTAAATGAGAAAATATTGATCTTTCTTCTTGACTTACGTTTCAATCATCCTTAGTTACAGGACACCCTGTATTGAGTAATCAAGCGAAGATGTTTGTAATTTCTTGATTTTTCTAAACATGCTACATACATTTAATCCATTAAGCCTGAATAAATGACTAGACTGTGGATGTTTAATATTCTTGGAAAATAAAACTAGATACAAAATACACGTAATATGCAAAAACATAAACAACATCCAGAGTAATTATTAATTGCAATATTCAACAAGAGGAAACAAATTTTTCTTTTCTATATTTCTTTATTATTCCATCTATATAAAAATCTCCACGGAACTCTTTATCTATTCATACATTTCATTTATTATTCTTTGTTTATCCACTCCTTCGCTTCAGCTCATAAAAACATAAAGTTTCATAAATATCCGCAGTATCCAATAATCCACATAAAAAGCATACGCAAACGTGAAATATTTCGTATCACATGCTCCTTTCGATCAATCGGTTCCACTTGATACGCAATTAAGCTTTTGACAAACGTTCCAAATAAGAGAATCGAATTAAACAAACAAAAAAAAAAAAAAAAGAAAAAAGAATGAAGATTAGAATAAAGTTNGTCCCATAAAATTTTGGCAACTGTTGGATTCGATAGATCCAAATTTCGTGTCGATAATTTTCGGTACTTGATCATTTGAAAGTTATTTTCTTACATAGGCTGATAAATATTACTGTAATATTCTTTTTCTTTTTCTGATAAAAATAGACGAAATATCTGGTTACCAAGAAAAAAGAAGATTGCAGTGTTTAGGCACTGCATATAATAATATAAAACCCATAAATTTTTTTCAAATCGATCAGCTGTTTTCAACTGTTTCTCGTCTCGTTTCAATGTTGCATTCAACGCCGATGAAACCAATTTTGCTCGCATTTCCACTCTATCGAGCTCAAGGCGACGATGCGTGAATTTTAATTGAGATCGATAGGCGTGCTTCTCGAAGTGTACGGAATGACACACCGGAAGCCGCGATAGCTAGAGACTTGGAATTAAAATTTTGTGCGTAGTAGTATACGACTCACGGTGATAAGACTCTACGAGATTATGACGTTAGCGCTCGATCGGGGAAAATTTATAAGTAGAGATTAAAATCGTCATTAAAATTGTTCTCGGGAGATTTTCTCGTATCTGCTGTCTCTCTCGAATAAAAATCGAAGCAGTCAAATCGCGTCGTATTTGTTACGATCGAGCGTGAAGAACATCGCAGAACTCTGTCTCGATGTAAAAGACATAAAATTTCTAACTGTAAGAGTAAATAAATAAACAAAAGTTTTTTTCATTTGTATTTAGCGAAATAGGGCTCGAATAATCGTCCGAGAGAATGGCATTTTAATCACTCAGCTTGCAATAGAAAAATAAAAATATTGACAGATTTTTATTTAATATCTGACAAATCATATTTCGTGAAATAGAATCGATACGACAACAAAATTTGAAAGTCGTTCCAAAGAATGGCATCTCAATTAAAATCTATGTCTATGTCTATTATATTAACAAACGAAAGGTGCTCTAATAAAACTAAATAATAATAAAAATAAAGGAATAATAATAATAGGAAAGCTTCTACAGTTTCTCCTTGTTACATTTGATCATTAAAGTTTGAATTATAGAAGAAAGTACGACGTTGCGATATATTTGAAAAATAAAATTTCTGTATTTAAATAAATACATATAAACATAAAATTTTTGTTTGTGTGTTTAAATAAATATATAAAAAAAATATAAAAAGTTTGTATAAAATATTGAAAATATTAAAATATTAAATATTAAAATACTATAATATTAAAATATTAAATATTAAAATATTAAATATTAAAATACTATAATATTAAAATATTAAATATTAAAATACTATAATATTAAAATATTAAATATTAAATATTAAAATACTATAATATTAAAATATTAAATATTAAATATTAAAATATTAAATATTAAATATTAAAATACTATAATATTAAAATATTAAATATTAAATATTAAATATTAAAATACTATAATATTAAAATATTAAATATTTAATATTAAATATTAAAATACTATAATATTAAAATATTAAATATTAAAATATTAAATATTAAATATTAAAATACAATATTAAAATATTAAATATTAAAATACAATATTAAAATATTAAATATTAAAATACAATATTAAAATATTAAATATTAAAATATTAAAATATTATAATATTAAAATATTAAATAATAAAATATTAAAAATATATAAAAAATTTGTATAAAATATATATGAAAACAAAATTCTCGTCAGTATTTTACCATGAGACGCTAGAAACTTTGACGTTACTCTGGATCCTTGAAGAGGATCGGCTATGAATTGAAAAGCGAACGAACGAAATCGTCGAAATGCGAAACCATCTGGCGATTAACACCGCCGTTTAACACGATTAGTTTTTCGTAAAACGTTGTACGCGATGCGACGGAGCAACTGGAACGGAGAATCGTTTCACGATTCGTGCAATTTCGATTTATTCGCGATTTCCTCTTACGTTCGTTACGCCGGATTATCGAGTTTTGCTGCATGACAAACGACTAAAGCCGGGCGTGCGCGTGAGTGTAAGGGACCAGTGACAATCGTGTGTGTTAGTGTGTCGGGACACGTGTAACATAAGCCAACAATTATTGCATGCACTGCGCGGGGAAGAGGAGGGGGATCATCGGAGACAAACATATAAAGCGGTTTATTCCTAGTTTCGCGCAAACGTTTGTACACCGTCATTCAAAAGTTGCGGACGTGACGTTCGAGATCTCGCTTTTCGCAGTTTTCTCACCGATTTTTTTTCCAGTTTTTCTTTTTTTGTTTCACTGTAGAACTCGCAGAAGGGACAGACAACAACACGAAGGCAGATTATTGGAACATAACGTTTCCTTTTTGATTTGAAAGAACGATTCGAAGATTCAGAGACTTGAAAATTCTATTGTTTCGATATCGCGTGACGACATGTCGATTGTTCTTTCATTTATTTGCGATTTTTATTATTTGCATGGGGGACAAATAACACGGAGGAAGATTATTCGAATATAACATTTCTTCTTCTTCTTCTTTTTTTTTTTTTCAATTTAGAAATTCAGAAATTTAATCGCTTCAGTCAGTGTTTCAACCTCGTTCTTTTCTCTTTCCCATTCCAAGTTTTCTGATTTTTTTCAGAATCGAAACAGTTTTAGGAGATGATAGAGGAACATTGTTGTTTTTATCTACATTCTCTCGAAGATTATTCTAACCTTTAATTGAAAAGCACTTTCGCGAGATTGAGATTTAAAAGTTCAAAGATTAAGAGAGACCAAGAAAAATCTCTTTTTCCTTTCTGCCATTATTTTATTATTATTATTTTTATTTCTCTACTTACGAAACTCTTCGAGCCAATCAACATTTAAATCTATCATTGAGATTTAAAAATTCGGGAATCACGAGAGTGAAAAGGGATCTTTTCTCGGCGAAATCATTCGAACCAAATCCCATTGCTATCAAGAGACACGGATTTTCGAATTTCTCTAATTTCCAAACTAATTTTTTCCAAACTTTCCAACTGGGAGAGGAGTCGGCTCAAGGTCAAGAAGAAGAAGACGAGCGTTTCTCTCGGTTCTGTTCACAGAAACCGCAGTTTCACAGAACTTTTGATTAGCAATGTATTGCTCGAGTTGACGTTTCGAGACAGCGAGAAAGAGCGAACGATAGAAATGATAGAGTAAGAGAGAAAGAGAGAGAGAGAGAGAGAGGGAAGTCTGCATGCATTATGAACAACGTGCTGCCATGCACGCGTGCATCCACGTGCTCGTTTCCTCGCGAGGGAAGCCGATCCGCGAAATTGGATTTCGCTTGAGCGCATCGATCGTTGGAAAATGATTACTCATGAGATCTTGCGCTTTTTCTTTTTTTCTCTTTCCCCCTCTCCCTTTTTTTCCTTCGCGTTCCTCACCAGCGCTGTTCTAGCGCATCGCGTGTAGATTTTTACGAGAAATTGAACTCGAAACGAAGTAATTAGACACTATTGCCAAGAATGACTCTTTACGTTTTGTTTTTCTTTGTTCTTTCGATTAAATTTTTATTCCAAGATACTCGTCTCTTTGTGCGGTATAGTTGAAGGCATAACGATGAAAAATTGTCGGTACTTCAAACCGCTTCAAACTTCGTAAAAGAAATCATCGAAATTGAAATCAAAATGGAGTAATTAGATATTATTGCCAATAGTAACTCTTTACTTTTTTCTTCTTTTGTTTTTTCAATTAATTTTTATTCCAAGATATTCGTCTTTTTATGCGGCATAGTTGAAGACATAACGATGAAAAATTGTCGGTACTTCAAACCGCTTCAAACTTCGTAAAAGAAATTATCGAAATTGAAATCAAAATGGAGTAATTAGATATTATTGCCAATAGTAACTCTTTACTTTTTTCTTCTTTTGTTTTTTCAATTAATTTTTATTCCAAGATATTCGTTTCTTTATGCGGCATAGTTGAAGGCATAACGATGAAAAATTGTCGGTACTTCAAACCGCTTCAAACTTCGCAAAAGAAACCATCGAAATTGAAATCAAAATGGAGTAATTAGATATTATTGCCAATAGTAACTCTTTACTTTTTTTTTTTGTTTTTTCGATTAATTTTTATTCCAAGATACTCGTCTCTTCATGCGGCATAGTTGAAGACATAACGATGAAAAATTGTCGGTACTTCAAACCGCTTCAAACTTCGTAAAAGAAATTATCGAAATTGAAATCAAAATGGAGTAATTAGATATTATTGCCAATAGTAACTCTTTACTTTTTTCTTCTTTTGTTTTTTCAATTAATTTTTATTCCAAGATATTCGTTTCTTTATGCGGCATAGTTGAAGGCATAACGATGAAAAATTGTCGGTACTTCAAACCGCTTCAAACTTCGCAAAAGAAACCATCGAAATTGAAATCAAAATGGAGTAATTAGATATTATTGCCAATAGTAACTCTTTACTTTTTTTTTTTGTTTTTTCGATTAATTTTTATTCCAAGATACTCGTCTCTTCATGCGGTATAGTTGAAGGCATAACGATGAAAAATTGTCGGTACTTCAAACCGCTTCAAACTTCGTAAAAGAAATCATCGAAATTGAAATCAAAATGGAGTAATTAGATATTATTGCCCATAGTAACTCTTTACTTTTTTCTTTTTTTGTTTTTTCGATTAATTTTTATTCCAAGATACCCGTCTCTTCATGCGGTATAGTTGAAGGCATAACGATGAAAAATTGTCGGTACTTCAAACCGTTTCAAACTTCGCAAAAGAAATCATCGAAAAAAACGAAGTAATTAAACATTATTGCCAAGAATGACTCTTTACTTTTTTCTTTTTTTGTTCTTTCGATTAATTTTTATTCCAAGATACTCATTTCTTTATGCGGTATAGTTAAATGCATAACAAAAAATTGTCAGTACTTCAAACTGCTTCAAACTTCATAGAAGAAATTACGTGATTGCACAGGGTTTATTTTTGGTCTCATTTTTTAAAGTGCAGAACTTCTATTTTGACTTCTGAATTCGTTTTTCTCAAGATTTTTTTAAATATCATGTAGCAAATAGGAAAAAAAATTGTAAAATTCACACGTATGTGAGAACACTGGAAAATTTTAATTTTACTCGTGACTAAATCCACCACAGTTTCGAAGATCGAAATTTCTCCTTAAAACAATGATAAACAATTTTTTTTTTATTTTATTAAATTTTGAACATTGGAGTTAAAGGACCAAAAATTCAAAAAAATATAAATAAAAGATAATGATAAAGTTACAAATAAGAAAAAGAAAAAAGAAAAAAATCGCACAGTTTTAAGGGAAAATTTTCATTTTCGAAAAACTCTGGTGGATTAAATTGCCAAAAAAAAAAAAAAATTTCTTCAACGTTCCTACAGACGTGTTTGAATTTTTACAATTTTTTACAAGAATCTGCAAGGATCCCTAGAATTTATTATACAACACTGTTGTTGTTGCACTTCAATTTGCTCGAGAAACCGGGCAAACTATACTTCAGTGGGAAATCATCGATCGTTCTTTAAAATTATCGCTTTATTTCTCTCAGATATTACGTTCGTCTTTCTTTTCTTTTTTTTTCTACTCTTTCCTTCGATTTTTCCAACGCCTAGGGAGCATAGTTCACGTTATCTGGTTTTCGCGATGCGCGTGCGATTATCAGCTTTCAGAATAGTTCAATAAATAATTGTTTACGCAGCAATGAACTTTATTCGTGCATGCGCGCGGAGTTTTGCTCAACAGAGAGAGCTTCGTCCCACGCAACTCGACACACACACGACGCAAGTATTAATGATCTCGAATATTTGCGAATATTTTTTTTGTCCGCGAAAAAAAAAAGGACTCGATACGAAACACTAATCATTTTTTTTTTTTTTTTTTTCTCCTTAAACGAAACAACTCGAGTCATAACATTGTTCACAACTACAAACAATTCCTCGTTCGATCGGTCTCGCTAGATAGGACTTTTTAATTCGATAAGAACGAATAAAACAAATTGCTAGCCGAGCGTGCGATAGATAAATCGACAAAGGAGAGAGAGAGAGAGAGAGAGAGAAAGGAAAGAAAAAAACGTCCACCGGATAAAATTATACGACGGAATTGCTGTTAACAAGCTGTTATTAACCGAGTCGAGGGAAGGGGAAAAAGATGGAAAACAAAAAAAAAAAAAAAAAAAAAGAAAAAAGAATGAAGATTAGAATAAAGTTAGAATCGCGACAGAGAAGGAAGAGGCAACATTCATCATGCAGATAAGAGAGTGGAATACTTACTTTGACAGTTGCCTGGCATCGCGTGCCTGAAGGAGGACAACGGATCCCGCGGCTGCAGTGGATTCGGCAGCGGTTGAAGGGGATTCGGCAAGGGTTGCAAGGGATCCACCAGCGGCGAGGCGAAAAACGGCCCTCCCCTTTGCGACGCGAACGCGAACGCGTGGAACTGCTGCTGCTGCCCTAAAAGAGACAACACTGCGATCAACCGTGCGCCTGTCCACTGGACCTCTAGTACTCGCATCGATCCTCCATCTCTTTTAACATATCCTTGTACGAAACAGAACGACTGTTATTTATCAAACTACTTAGCTTCAGAATTTTTTTAATTGGCTGATTTTTATCGCGGAGAATATAAGATACAAAGTGAAAGTCATCTAGTACAAGCTGCCATATCATAGTGATTTATATGATGGATCATAGTTACTTCTCAGAGGATTGAACTCTTTTTTTTTTTTTGTCAATCATTATACTGTGAGTAATCAAAATTGGTCTTAATTTTAGTGCTACGTGTTTTATATGTAGTTGACAAAATAATATTTTTCGGGAGATTTAAAAATGTGGTACTCTTTTGGAAAAAAAAAAATAAAGACAGAGAACTGTATTAAAATTATTAGAAAAGATGAAAACTTTGTAAATTCCAATCTCCAATTCAAAAGAAATTTCTTTTTTTCTTGTATAATCCGAATAAAACGACAGTTCTCCACAGTTCTCTTCTCGAAACGTTTCAAAAATTCTAGCATCAACCTAACTACTACGTTTCTTTCTCTCTCTCCATTCTCATTCGTTGGCTTTTACTTCCTACAACCATTAAAAAAATCCCAAGAAATTTCACCCTTTAACTCGAAAGAAAGTTCCAAAGTTTAACTTTTCAGGAAACGATTTTGGCAGCAGTTTGCGAGCGAAAATTTCTTCGCGTTTCTCTTCGAAACGTTCCGAAAAAAATCGTTCATCGACTTAACCACCACACCACCTCTCCCTCGAAAGTCCCTCCCCCGTTCTCGTTCAACGACTTTTATTTCCCCAGGCAACCTGTTCAACCGCCCCCGTCTTGCATCAGCCAGCTACATAACGAACCTCGCAGTTTCGAACGAACGAATATATATATATATATATAGCGTAGAGAGAAGAGGCGAATACGCCGAGGAGACAGGTCGAGGCAGCGATTCATTTTATTTCCCGGGTACGGTGTCGCCAACCCAATTAAAGACGTCCCAACAGGCGAGAGCGTGTCCTATCTCTGACGAGTCTGCCGCTACCCTGGTCAGGTTAGGCTAGCCTAGCCTGGCACCACACGTGGACCTGGCTTTCCTACGTGAACCGTCGAAATCTACGAACCAACACCGTTGGGAGAAGGCACCGGAGACCAAAGCCAGTAGGGAGTACAGAGAGAGAGAGAGAGAGAGAGAGAGAGAGAGAGAGAGAGAGAGAGATCCCCACGTCGTCCTGATAATCCAATCGAAGCCCTAATTCTAACTCGGCAACCCGAAATTCCCGCCGGTTTGCTGAATAGGGTACGACTGCACGATCCTGGGGACACAATGGGGGCGCGACGCCGGAACAGGGGACGGGGCTAACGAGATCTATCGTTAAACGACAGACCATCCTCCTCCGTACGCAGGAGGGAAACTGCCAACACGAAGAAATTTCGCTCCACCGCTTCCTTATGTCAAAGGTTGGACAGTCTCGCTGCTGGGTTGTGACCATTTTGTAGATTTGCGGAAGCCTTCTAGAGTTTTTACAACAAGGGTTTTTACGCTTCCGTGGGAAATTCGAAGGTGTAAAGTCAGCCTGAATTAGTGGAGTGCGGATTGAATGTGGAAAAATACACGAAATGTTCGAATTTTAGCGCCTTTCATAATGTCTGGCGCGCAAAGCAATTTTCTATTTCTTTAATTATTGAAAATACGAATTTGTCTAACAGTCGAATGTCTAGTAATGGAATAGAGAGAATATGTGAAGCATCCGAGACATGGTAAAGTGTGCCAGCTTTCAAAACCTGTTTAGATTAATTAATAATGTACAAACGTCTTAATATTGTAGGATGAAGTAATGAATTCAATATTCGTTGAACATCTAACGTTGAATAATTAATAAATTTCAAAAATGCTTCATCACTAGTAACGAACAATAATAATACAGGTATTTTCGTACAGTGGCATTTCACTTTTGTTCGATTCAATATTTAACTTTTGGCGCATAAGCAGAACGAGTTAAAGAAGAATAAATTCACTAGAAATGGCGTACATTCAACGTGAAATTTCAAGATATCCACAAGCTTCGCCAAATCAACCAAGTCTCTGTCACAAATCGTCCACCAGAAACTAAAGATTAGATGCATTGAAAGACCTAATAAGTAATATTGTATTAGATACACGTGCTCTAATACACGCGTGTATTTTAACGAGACGATAGACAGATACGTTTGAAATTACCGATACTCTACGAGGAGGTCTCCGATTTTCATCAAAGAACGGCCGAGAGCGAACGCAAAGAGGGCGAACTTCAAAGCGATCAGCGGCGGCCGCGAACAGCCATTTTTTCCCACCACATGGGGGTCCCCGCGAGCAGGAGACTCGGACCTTCTCCAGACTCTCTTCTCTTCTCTTCGTTACTATCGATTTCATCGGACACCCCTTTTGCGCGCCGCGATCGGCGACTGCCAGGGAATTTCTCGAGAGTTAGCAGCTGGCAGCGACAGCTCCTCATTTCGTTCCGTCGCCGCCGATCGACCCTCTCCCGTCGACACATCGCCGGCGAGGACACAGAAGGGGGCGGAGGGGGTGGAGGTCCGGCCATTTCGTGCTATTTTCTAACAAAAGCGGATCGCTCCGGACGAAAGGCTGTGTGTGCAACTTGGGATTTCGTTGGGTATCCAACTTCCGCCAGAGGTATCCTCCGCCGCCAACGCCGGAGAGAAACGCCTCTGTCCCTCTCTCTTTCTCTCTCTCTCTCTCTCTCTCTCTCTCTCTCTCTCTCGGTTACTCCCCTGGCCTCTCTGGCGCGTCTCTCGATCAATTTCCTTAGCCGTGCATCCTCTTTCTGCGGCGGCCACCTTTGGCTATGGGACGAGGGTAGAATGTGTAATGAATTGCTTGTTTAATTAATTACGACCCTCGAGCGGCGCCCGCCCGAGTTCGAAGCGAGCCGCGTTCGTTCCGGCATCGGAACGCCTGCCTGTTCCTTCCTAGCCGTGGCTTGGATAGAATTCATAGGGCTGATTTATTGCTGGTCGAGCGAAAAGAAGGGTCCCAATGATTCACAGACCGGATAGGAAATTTGTTTGCAACTCCATTTGCTTGTTTCGAGAGGGGGGCACTGGGGGGAGCTCGATATCTTCGTCGATATTCCACGATCGCGTGTAAAAATTATTTCACGACTGATAAGTGATATTTGTCAATGATTAATATTCATTTAACTCATGAACCATTTGCCGCAGTTGCAAATTTACAACGTTCTGGATTTTTTAATTTTAAGCTTGCATCGGTTGAAAAAGTTAAGGCATTTAAGAGTCTAATTATCCTGATACTAACGTAAGACAAAAGTAAGTTGGAAGCTTATAATACAGTACTCTGCATTATTAATTCTCAGTTGGAAAAAAATTGAGAATTTGAGGATTGAAACTTGAAGCTGAAATGAACATATTATTACAAATTACGAATTATTAATCTACGAATTAGTATTCGCGTGGAACTACTACATTCTTCAAATAAAGTTTGAACGTTCCCCTAATGCAGTAAAAGCTAACCGTAATGTTAAAAGTGGATTTTAAAAGGAAAAGAGATAGTCTGCCATTGATGTCAAAAAATTAATTAAAAGTATTTATTAACAACAATCAACTAAAAATTTTAATCGTAATGATTATAACTTTATTTTTGTAATAGTCAAAACACAAATGACGAGTAAACATTAATAAGAAAATAGCAACGATATTCTTAGAATCGTTTCGTTCACGTTACATCGCGAAGAACTATAAAAATTAGATAGTCGAGCTGTGTGAAACGACAACTTTTCCTTCCAACTGCGTGATTAAGGACGTGTTGATGAAACAGAACAGAACGAGCCGAGCTCTAAACAAGACCTCAAAGGACTAATTGCATTTAATTTAGAAAAAGGAAACCAGAAGAGAGAAAAAAGGGGGGGGGGAGCTAATACGTATGTCTTTGAATCCGTTTCGCCGGCGTCGGAGGATGTAGGCGTAATAAAATTAGGGAGCGTGTCAAAGACGAGGAAACGAGGACCGACGGTTTAAAGAAACGCCGATCGACCACCCACAACATGTAACCCTTTTATCTCGTGCCGCGTCCCTTCCCGCGGATCCCTTTATTTCGAGTGAAAACATTTTCTTTCCAGCAGATGCAACGCGCCGCTCATTTTTTATAGGCGTCGGAAAAAGTCCATGCGGTTTTCACGTTGGCAATCAACTGACAATAAAATCGAGTCTCAATCGGTGATCTGCGAGTACAATTTTCTTCTGTTACTATCGGCAGAGAATCTGATTTTACGAGCTACAACGAGGTATAATTTTTCAATCATTCTAGTGCGGGCTGTTAATAATAATATTATAATAAGTAAAACTAACATTGAGGAAAATTTTGTACATTTGTGAGAAATTTAAAATTGCAAAAATGCAAAATGGAGAAAAATATATACGAAATATTCAAAGTAGGTTTAATCAGTCGAGTTTTTTAAAAAGTTGAAAAATTTGCATGAGTATCCGTTGTCTAATAATAAATATTATGCGGTTACAACTGATCGTAGTTTTTATAAATTTCCAGAGATTTGAGCGATTTTGCGTAAATATATAAGTTATAAACTTCAACTTTTTTGACAACAGCTATGTATTTCAATCATAGAGTAATAATGGCAGTAAGTATAATCTACAAAGTTATAATATAAACTATCGCGTAGTTTTCAATAATTTGAATATTTCATTGCGTATGTGAGATTAAAGACGAGCCGCGAAAGAATGAGATAAGAGAATCTCTGATAACGAGTGATACACAGGTTTTAGATATTTTACGACGATGATTTCGTGGGTGGTCTAAACAGACGAGCGGATGTGCACGATACTACATGATATACAACAATGTTACACTGGCTATTTTCGACGTGCAAAGAGTGCAAATGCTTGCAAGTATTAATTTAAAGTACGATATTTCTAGAAAGAGCCAGATCGTTCGCTTTATAAACAGTTAAGAGTCAGATTTAACAATAGTCTGATCGTCGACAAGCAATTTTACTACTAATTACTTTAAATGCTAATTACCTAAAATGTGAAATAATTAAAGAAATACTACCAACAGTGAACGATTAAAAATTTGGATTGAAATAATAATAATTTTCTGCTGAATCTTAATAATGAGTAATAATACTTACATTCAGTTGTAAAATAATAAAATTCTTATTCAAAATCTCTTGATATATCTCTGCATAATGAATGCGAATGATCAGCTACAAATACACTTTTTTCTTTAAGTTAATTTTTACCAATGAATCACTGTATATTGTGTTGTTAGTATTTTGATGTATTATTCAATTATTGTTTTTTTTCTATATATAATATATATATCTTAATTGAAAAGATAATACCAATAATTAATGGTAATATATTTCTACTAGTGTGATTCTACTTGTAAGAACTCATTGGAAGACAGATATATTATTAAAATTCGTATAACATAAATGCTCTTTGTAGATTTTTCGTTCCTTCAGAAGAATTCAGAGTTGAAACAAGTAGTACATTCAACCAACAAAAATTGACTTAATCAAGTACCGGCTAAAATCCGACTCGAATAAATTGATTTCAAACAAATGGAACTCCTTCATTTGATCAAATTCACAGAAACAAAAAAAAAAAAAAAAAAAAAAAAAAAGAGTTCACCTTAAATTCATATTTCACCAACAAGAATTTATTTAATCGAACGATTAAACCGACTATTGACTAAAATTTGATCCGAATAGATGTAACAACTCCACCGTATTTACACTCCATTATTTAATCAAATTCGTGAAAGAGCAACGAACTTACAGAAAAACCCACTAACCAAACATCCATCAATATCCAACGATCATTCCCTCCCCCGCATATCAAACTCGATAGCTCAATCTCGGCGGCTCGCGTCTGGGATATAGATTTACAAACACCGAGAAAGGGGCGGTAAATTTCGATTCCCCGACGTGATACTCCGCCTCCGTTCGACGGTGTGCAACACCGGGGTAGATGTTCCGAAGGAACGAGCAAGCCCGCCGACACACGTCGCCGCGAAATAACCGACGGCTACGAGGGGGGTAATTGTGTGTCTGGAAGGTGGCGAGAGGGAACGCGTTCTACTCGAAGGAGGTGGGTTCTTCCTTCCTTTCACCCTCTCCCGCTCAACCCTCTCGTGGGCAGCTCCTCGCTCAGCGAGACGGCAAACTTCGGAGGCGTCGCACAATATCTCCGCGGCTAAACGCCGCAGCCCTTTATCAATGTTATGGCGGCCGGCCGCGGTTATAAATAATGGCAAATGCGCGAAACTTAGCCCAGAACCGCACCCACATCGTCCCCCACCCACCCCCTCGAGGCCATTTCGAACCTGCGGCTTTCGAACGCCTGCCGCCACCGCGTCGCGAGTTACGCGACCTATTATTGGTCTCCCTTCTTCTTTTTTCCTTTCCTGTTTTCATTTTTGGAAGATTTAACCCTTTTAGTCTGCCGATCGTGTCGATTTGAGACATTTTTCTTATTATTGTAAGAAATGTTATATACAGGTGTTCGTAATAATATTACATACAGTAATATATATAATATATGTATTCGATATTTTTTTAACATGTAACATATAACTGAATTTAGGTAGAAGATTCTTTCTATTACGTAGTGTTCTGGTTAATATTCTTTTTTGGACATTTTATACGTATTGGCAAATCATTGTGCACTGTGTATGTAGAAATTTGCACCTTCAAATTTTTCATAAATGTGTAAGAATTCGTAAGTTATAGACAATATAATATTTTTGATAACGCTGTCAGAGTTGCAAATACGTGATTTGTACGCGACAGTAGGATTTATGTGAACTCTACGCGCAATTGAATATAGAAACTCGATTCGTTTATTGCAAATAAAAGAAATGTGCGAATTTAATTAATTATTCCATTATTCTTTATTTGACAAATATATATTCCAAACGACAGAAGATTTTAAAAGTTTCCAGAGATATCACGAATTCGAAAGTCGATTTGAAATCGAATGTTCAAACGCAGTATCCCAGAATTGAAGAATTGGAAGAACTCGGTTGAATAATTTGTCCACGATAAGCTGTACAATTCACTTCTATGTCGAAAATCGAAAAATTTCGAATCAACAGACTTTCGCCAACGTAAATGCAAACCAACGAAATTAAAAACCGACGTAACGGATATTTCGCAGAGAAGGAAAAATCAATAGAAGCATCCCTTGGTGCCTCTGAGTCTTAGCGCTAGTGGAATGTGGATAATTTAAATAATAAATAAGAATATATAGCAATGCTTACAGTGATACTCACTGGTCTTGGATCGCGGTTCTCGCGGCCCATCCACAGTTACTTTAATGGCCTTCGTGTACGTGGCGACTTGCGGTGGCGTCGTGGACACGGTGATGGTCAACGTGAAGCTCTTCCCTGCAACCACAACGCACAAGAATGTTATTTACGAAAGCATTTCTTTTTTCTCTCCCTCTCTCTTTTCTTTCTTTCTTTTTTTTTTTTTTTTTTTTTAATCATCATAGATTGAAACAGAAGTTCGCAAACGCGACTGGCCGACCGAAACTCCGGTAGTAACCAAATTAACCGTCGGTAATGTATCGAGGGCGTCGTCGACGGTGATGGTGGCCAGCCAACGCGACCGACCACCACCTATGGGGGTGGTTGCGTCCAGTTATGTTAAAAAGCCTATTAGGTAGCTAACGACGAAAAACAACCCCCTCTTTACGCTACATAACTCTCACGGAAGATGGATATCTGTTTTTCGATTTTGCAATTTTCCTACTTTTCTTTTTTTATTGGAAATTTGTCAATGCAGTTTTAATTTCATACTCACGAATTGTTTCTTTGATACTTAGGAGGATAGGATAACATACAGATCGTGGATTTTTACAAAACTTTAAACTGTATCCACATTTTTAAATCATTTCCACAAAAGTGTAAATTTGCATAAAAATCCTCAATTTAATTTTATTTTATTGAATCTTCGATCAAATTATTCATACTTAAATGTTACTGAAATCATGAGCAATTTTTTAACAGAACCAAGAATCAAAAGAAGTTTCTAAAAAACTAGAATTTTATGCTGCATTTATATCATTACTGAACTCAAGATATCAACGTTTCGAAGAATTAAAATTTTGTTATCACGTAGTGGTTGAATTCGAAAGCGATGTTCGCTGATCGAACACGGGATCGCAAATGACAGGGGTGATATCTTCGGAATCACGCGAGGGATGTTTCGATAAAACGCTCGTTAAAGAGGGGACAATGTCGCGTTGAAAAAAGAAGGAAAAAAAAAAGTAGCGTCACGCAGAACACGGTGGTTGCACACGCAGAGGTTCACCGCAATTCCACGTGCACCCTCTTTCACTCTTTCTCTCGTCCTCATCGTTTCTCATCCTGAGTGGATCACTGATCGCGTGGCTTTTTCTATTCCACCCTTCCTAACACCCTACACGATTCTAAAAGTGAATCACTGTTATCTGCCATACGTGTTTCACACGAACTCGTGTCGCGCTATTACGTTTGATTCTTTTATAAACTTCGATATTCTTCTAGTGAAAAACTAAAAAGAAAGAAGAAGAAATGAATGAAAAAGAAATGAAAAAAAGAGAAAAAAATGATTGATAATTATTATCAACCCTTGTTCTCTAAAGTCTTTGAGTAAATTTTTCTGGAACAAACATTTATACGAAATATATAACATTTTTTTATTTCACTCTTTGCTTTCAAGAGAATGGAATTTGAAAATCTATCAGGTAAGTGAACTTGAATTTAGTCAAGGAGTAAAAATTTGAGTGAATGCAAAAATAAATGAAGAACGTAGAATAAAATTTTTCCATTTAAAATCCTATTTTCAAGAAAATACTGTTTGAACATTTTTACTTAAGAGCGTTTAAAGAATTTTCATATTTAATCTTTAATTTCTGTATAATAATTCAAATACACTTGGGAAATATTTTCCAAGTATATCCTCTCACTCGAATTAATATTAATGCAACAGTATTTTAATTAGTAACGTTAATAAACTAGCGAACAAGTTTCAATTTCAATTACATCTTTATAAATTTCATTCCAATCATCTTTACAAATCAGTTTCAATCACGTCTATATAAATTTGCAACTTCGCGACGAACCAAGACCTACAATATCCACAATTTCGTTCGACTTAAAATTATAATTAGTAAAATTCTGCCAGTAATACTAATTCACAAGCTAATTTACACATCACCGGAAGAAAGCTGCAAACCCTGTCATCCATCGAACACACTACGTAACATCGGCCGTAAAAAGTTTCGTTCTGGAAATTCGAGGAAACGCCTTGCAGTCAGTTAAAACTTCTTCCCTCTCACGACGTCCGTAAGATTACCCCTGGTGAAAGGCAGAAAGAAAGGGAGAAAGTATCGAGGGAATAATGGCGAGTGTCGAGCGTGGCCACACGGTGGTTCACCACGCGAGCTTCTCGTTTTCGAGCGGAGAGAATCGCGTCAGTTTGTTGCAAGTCACGGCATCCTCTATGGCCCCTAACCCTAGCAAAACCTTGGTTTTCACCTATTGGTAGAGTTGGTGGTTCCACGGGCAACTCGGCACACGTAGGTATCACCCTTGGTGCCAGTCGCCGCGGAACCATTAAAAGTCACCCCCAATAACCTCACCCTTTCTTTCTGCGTTCTGCGATCCTCGACGAGCAACCTTTTCTTACCTCCCTCCATCCGAAGTTCGATTTTTCAACCTGTCCGTTTATTACACTTTTGTTTAGGAAGCACCTGCGCCGTGTAATTTGAAGATATAATTGTTTATTGGAAGTGGAAGAAAATACTGCGTGCATGAGAGATTGGAAAATTGAAATCACTGCGCTCAATGTAATGAAAAATTTTCGCGTGTAACATTAATTTTGAAATTTAAAAATACACGAGATATTCAATAGAAGTGTTTAAATTCCCAATTACTTATTGCATTAATATCTATCCTAACTAATTATCGATTTAGGAAATATTTTAGAATGCCTACGTATATATCCAAATTAGTTCCAAATGTAAATTTCTGAGAAAACAGAGTTTACTTTTGTACATCACAGTAGTTGTATTTTCAAATAATTATCAAAATATATAGTATCAATAAAAATTTCACAGTACTTCGTACAACACCGTTTCTATTTGTACAAGAAATTGAAATTTCTTCTTCCGAATTTCGTGCGGATGTCGATTGACAATGGAAAGTAGGCGAACAAACGATTGGACGTCATTAACATTAAGTGTTTAAATTGAATTGGCGTTGGCTGCGAGTGAAAAGGAAGAAAAAAAAAAGAACTGAAAAAAGACGGTGAATGGAAGTGTGTCGAGATCGATTTCCTGATAATGCTCGTTAACATACGATTCTCAGGCAAAATGTGAACCGGTACGTGTACACGGGCGAGCAGAACGGTATAGATTGTTGCGGGGCCGTTGTCGAGCTAACTAATTAATTTCAATTTTCCCCAAACGAATCGCAAATGCGCCATTGTACGCTGATAACGAATTGATTATGGTCAGGATGAACTGCCGTCAGCGAGAATCGGTCGCCTTTCCTCCAAAATCACCGTTTTCCCCTGAAATGCACCTGAATAATGATCCAGAACGTTCGATGGAAAAATGATTACGGACAACAAAGATTATATAACAATATACATATATATATATATATATCTGCGTATTATAAAATATACGCAGTAAATAGCAGACTATAATGCGACTTATTTTCAATACTCACTTCTTATAGCATATAGCAAAACTTTTTAATTACTCCATATTAATGTTGATACTTTAATTAAAATATTAATAACATTATTTCACTGTTTATTAAATTATATTAATTATATAATGTTATGTACATAATGTAATATATTTATATAATATTTATATAATATATATTTTAATCATTTTAATAGTAACAGTATTGATACATATTTTTTTCGGAAATTTATTCTGTAAAATGTTATTTTATTTTTCTAATACTGAGACAAATATTATTTTCCCAAGATTGTGATAATCTGATAGATAATAGAAGAAAATAATAAATGAGAAATAACTTCATTCAGTTTATCAGTTACTGTTACTATACTTTAAACACTTTTTATATTTTCTCATATTTTTTACATTAAATATATTCTTCTACATTTGCTTTATATTTGTATTTTTCAATATCCCGTGCGATTCGGTGTGTCTAACCATAAGCTAAATTTTACTCGTATACAAATGAACGTTCCGTTCCCTCCTCTTTCCTGGTTTTTAATGTTTTTGAAGAAGCCAGAATACGATATTACAGAGAAATCTTGTAATATCGACGATAAGCTATAGCTCTATTCCCGCACGTTCGTCTGTAATGCCAGCTCCATCGTGGCAAGATCTGGTTCGCTTCACCCCCTTCAACCCTAAGCTCTGTAACGAGATAGATCATTTGGGCGCTTATAGTTTCAACCCTACGAGCAGACGGATACCGTTCAACTTTCCACTCGCGAATAAACCTACGTAACAATATCTTGTCTAGCGACGGAATTTCATAGCAAGTTGTGTCCAAATTTGCAGAATTTTCGTATTTTTGTCCGTACAATTATTTCGAATTTTTCTTTTTTTTTTTTCTTTTGTTTAGAAGAGAACGACGTCCAAGGTTTTATGAATAGACAGTAATTACTAGAAGTGTGCGAGAACCCGAAATATTGGGTCGGGTCGAGAATACGAAATTTTTTCAGGATTGGGACGGGTACACGAAAATTTGAGATTCTCGAATAATATAAATTTTGAAATTCTTAAATAATTCGTTAAAACCCACACCTATATCGAAAGGTCGCAGATCTAAAACCATCATTCGAGCAATTCCTTCTGTTACATTTTTTGGTTTAACAATCTTTCGCGTATCATTTTGTACGTGCGACAAATTTTATATCGATTCAGTTTCTTTTCTAGTACATATACTAATGTTTGGATGTATATGCTTCAAATAGCGTAAGAAACCAGTAATATTTGCATACTTAGTTTTAAATTCATGGTGACAATGCGTGCATTCCGCCTTTGTATCATTTTTTTCTTGAAAATATTCCCGAACAAAGCTTCTCTTTACCTTCTTTCTTTGCACGATATCTTCTGCACCACTTTCTGCTACCACAACTTTACTCTCACTATCACTCGACACTTTTTTTAAAGATTTTTAATCTTTATTAAATTCACACAGCGTTTGAAATATACGTCTGAACTTCCCGAATTTCATAGCAATACTGCTCAACAGCGTACATAATGTCCAAATACTAAGCACGCAGTGACACGTTTGTATACATCAGGTCACACGATTCTTAGAATCCGTGCTTCCAATAATTTCACGAAAACTGGCAGAAGAAATTGAACTGTGTATTTACATATTTTGCAGGCTGCTGTACAGAGTAGTTCGAGAAACGATAGCCGAATTTTCGAAATTTTCGAAAATCTCGATTCCTTCGTCCCGACCATCAGGTTCCCGATATTTTCTCGCACACCCCTAGTAATTACGTTTTTTTTGGAGACAAAACACTTGTTTCAACCCTCTTGTTTTAACTTCATTGTTCTAGAAATTTCTCCATCACGTACACAGAGAGCAATTTTTGAATTTATTACATCAAAAGTCAAAAGCTGATCAACTTTATAAATTGTCCGAAGTTTGTAATTTATTATTTTCTAATTTAGAATGTGTAAGGTGTGTAACAAGTACCTTTGCATTTCTTTAGAAAGTATCAAAAATCTAGTATCAACAATTTCCTTAGAAATTATATACCACGTCTAAGATATAATTATTAATTATTAACAACGTACATATAATTATAAAAAAATTCCATATATATTTTAATGACCGCTCGCGAACAAAATTTTCCCAAATATTGAAGAAAGAATTAATACTCACAATATTCTATTTTTCTATTAAACAATTATAATCGTCCGTTACACCTGCTATAAGTAATTGTAATATTTGTTGAACTACAACACCTGGAAGCTTATTAAATAATCTAATACTTGTCGTCAGTTGGTCAATTCTCTTTGAGGGCGGTTCGTTTAATCTCGAAAGAAAACTATTCCTTATTTTACAACAATTTGAGGGCAGTTCGTTTTCTCTCGAATGAAAACTATTCCTTTTACAACAATTTCCACCTTCAACGGTGAAACAATACGAAAGCTAGCCTATCTTCGTCACACGCGCAGAGAATGTTTTCGAGTTCGACAAACGGCAGGATCATTAGGGATTCGCCGGAGAGAGTTCGGCGCGCGTTCGGTTCTACCAGGGAATATTCAAGGAGCCAGGGTGTCGCAGAAATCCTGACGAGAGACACTTCTCTTACATTCTTCATCCTAGCTTATGTTAATTCCGCGCTCGACGAAAACAATTGAGAGCTAATCCCAGACAAATGACTGACGCGCTTCCGTGAGCTCGAGGGTGGATTCGCCTCCCTCGCGCGTTGTCGGATAGAAAATTCGGGTATTTCATGGTTTCGAACGATCCCCCGCCCCTTCGCTTTCCAACCCTAATTCCGCCTTTAAATCCATTCTACCGTACGATTTGCGATTCCAATACAAAATAAACTAGCTTAACTGCGACTGACAATAAGGATATTGCCAGTCACTGATATAATCGAGGTATAATGAATAACTATGTGATTTATTTCTGAGGGGGATATGTTTGAATTACTGAACGCCATCACTTGTTAATTACGAGGTCTGCCTGTTCTGAAATTCATTTAACTGTTCCTCCTGCGATTTCGATACAAAAAATAAATTACCTTAACTGTGACTGCTCGTAGGAATGTAAAAAATATATAAAATATATAAATGATACGTTTTTGTTGATAATTAATGCTCCACTGGATAATTGAAATGTTGATAAAGGAGTGTAGTTACTAACTATGTCGTTCATTAAAATGTTTCACGATTATTTTAATGCACCATTATCTCCAAAAATATTCTATTATACCATTTTTATATTAATCATCCATAGAATACCATTTCTCAATAAAAGCACACTAAAACGACGTATAATTCCAATTTAATATCCACAAATGTATCCAATCTAACCGCAGTAACCTGCCAAACCTCGGAAAAAATCCAATATCCACGATGCTCTAATAATTAAATGAAATTTAAAAAAAAAACAGAATGAAAATAAAAGAAAACAAATAATTTAGCAATCAAAAAGAGAAACTCTAACGACAAAGGCCTACCTCAACATCCAACCCACGAAACGAAGAATCCGGACAGAGATGTTCGAACTAGGTCAAAAGGTGTTATCTAATCAACCAGGCACGAAACAACCCTAATAACGTTAATTAAAATCCAAGTGAAACCTCAATTAATATCGGCCATCCCTGTTTCCAGGGGCGTCGGCTCTTTTCAAGCCCCTCTTCCACGCGAAAACGAGCCAGCGTTCTCCAACGGTTGGGGAGGACGAGGCTCGTAAGAAGGAAAGTAAAGAGGAGGTTGCTCGGCAGCGGTGCGGACAAATAAAACCCATTACCCATCCCCAAAGACGGTCGTCGCCGTCGTCGTCGTCGTCGTCGTCTCCTCGAGTTCGGCTGGCACACCAATCAACGACACCGTTAGCGAAACACACCCTAGCGAAACGTCCAATTTCGAGCGAGGTGGCGACTCTTTTCCACTCGGGGAAAGAAGCCGAGGGTCGTCTCGAAGACGTCCACGACCTACCCTTACTATTCGGTGCTCGCCGAATTCTTTGAGCCTTCGTTCAGTCACCCTCCATGGTTTTCTTCCGTAACGCGGCTTGTCAACGCGAAGATCAACGACTCCGCCGGAGTTTAGTGAATGGCGAAGAAGAAAGGGGCGGATTCGTTGACGAACTAATTTCACGAGTTTGCCGGTACTTCGTGAGATGGTTGTTTAACTGCTACTGTTGCGAGTGTTCTTAAGAGAGAGAGAGAGAGAGAGAGAGAGAGTTGAGTATCACAGTGACGCATCAGAGTAGAATGAATAGCTGATATAAGCATTGATTTGTTGCTTGAAAAGAATTTAATACGAAGATGACGTCGTTGAGAGTGACGTAATTTAAATTTTGGAGGAAAGGATTTTTAAAAATTAGATTAGTCGAAGCATCACTGTGAGAGTGATAAAATAACACTATCAGGATAGTAATGGAATTGTCCCTCGACGCAAAACTGATGGAATTATATGTATGTGTGACACATGTTTTACGTGATGTAGTTCATCTTGTGTTCGATAAGAGCAAATTGGAAATTTTTGGAGTTGCGTCACTGCCAATGCCAGGCAACGATACTTTAAAAATTATTGATTACAAGAAGACAAAATAAAATCTGACAATTAATCGAAAAAGTTTCAGAAAAACATTGCTCGAATCTTAACGTTATTAAAAATTTAATAGACTTAAAAAACTACATATGAACGAATTAAAATTTTAAGGAAAAGGAGAAATTTTTTATATTCTTCGTTGGAAAAGACACTTGATACTTTTTTCTCAAAAAAATTATTCTACTTTTGCTCTATAATTTCTACCGCTGACTATGAAAAATTTGGACTATGGAAGTATCCCCTTGATTTTAATTTTTCCAAGTGAAACACTCGTAGGATTTAACGATATCTTAATATTTCTTCCTAGAAAAACTACTCGAAACGACACTTGCAGGATCTAAATTCTAATTTTATTTTATTTTAGTAACATGTCTTTGGTAACATGAAACTTGTAAAAATATCCTAGTATAATTGCAGCTTTTCACAAAGAAAAATAATTTTAGTTTAAGATCGATATTGAGATGGGAGTTTTAATGTGTTGTCGGATCAAAGACTCACCTCTGCCACTTCTGCCGACGAACCTAAGATCGTTGAACTTGGCCACCTGGTTCTTCATCAGAGCAGTCGAGTTTCTCAGCTCAGCACAGCAGTTCTCGTCGTTACCAGCACGAACGGTGACCAAAGTGCCATCGCCGACCTCGCCAAGAGCGACCACCTTGAAGGCTACTGGAAGGGTCTTGTTGGACCTCCAGTGAGCTGGCAACACGCTGCAGACCAAGTGAGGAGAACCTGTAATAGAATTAAACATACCGAATCTAGCGACTGGAAGCTGGAAACTTAATACAATTAGGCATCTAATTTCTCTAGTACAATTATTCTTTGTTCAAACTTCATATTAATTTCTCCATTACTAAACTGCGGATTTTTGTGCATTTGTGGCAAATAAAAAACGCTAATAATGTGGTGATTTTTGTAACACTTAATGGGTGAAATAAATCTTTATTATTCATCATGGATTCCATTTCTTTAATTATTGTATTGATGAAAATATAACGCTGTAAAAAAATTCGTCTATTGGTTATAATTGAAAAGACACTTGTAAAAATGCTTTCTGATTAATTATTAAAATTAATATTGTTTTAGGATAAGATATTATTAAAATACAAGTATTATTTTATAAATTGACTGTAACTCCTGAAATTTTCTAATATTTTTTTTAAATATATATCTTGCATATATCTTTTTCTTTAAGATTCAGTGATATAAATCGTTGTAAGTCAGACATTTCATCAAACAACGAACTTAAACAATTCCGCGGATCTTTATGGATCTTTATTTAACAAGAAAATTAAACACACGTTGAAATTTACACAAAATATCCAAAGTACAGTTAACTAATTAATGAATTTAGTAAATGAAACAAATTCTTGTTTGGTTTCAATATTTTTCATTAAGAGAAGAACGTGTAAACTGTATAACTGAAATTTATGTAATGAATCACTGTTTAAAATTTTTCTTCAATATCAACTAAAATTTTGTTCTAGTTCAAATTCAATTGACTGACTCTGTCAAGTCATACTTTCTTCTAACGTTAGATATTTCTTAAAAAGATATTCCAAAGATTGATTCATCACTGTATCTTGTAATTTTACGAAATCTCTTGTAAATACTTGCAATCTACGACTTTTCTAAGATTATTTATACAATTTACAATTAATGGGACATATTTCCAAAAATTAAACCACAAATATTACTTCCCCGAATGCGTGAAAATCCGTAGTACGTCCATGATTTCTCTCAAAAGCTACACATTTTTCTAATGTCAGATCTCTCTTAGAGAGAAATCCCAAGGATTGATTCATTACTGTATCTTGCATCAATTTTGTTACTAAATCTCAAGTAACAACTGTAATCTATATTTCTACGATTACTCGTATAACGCACAATTAGTAGAACGTATTTTCAAGAACGACAAACGACAAACATTACTGCCGCGAATGCGAATGCGTGAAAATCGGCAGGACGTCGATGGTTGCTCTCAATCGTAAATACCTGTCCGTACGAGTTCTCCAGGATGCTCGCTGACGAAGTCACCGAGGGTCCTCTCGGCGAGGATGTCGCTGGTCATCTTGGTGTAGGCATCGGTCAAAGGAGAAACGCCTGACTCCGGCGAGGCGGCAGCGCCAGGAGCCGAGGCCCCTGTCAACTGCATCCTGTCGCTGGTTCCGCCGCTCTCGCTAGGAGCACTCCCTGTTCCACAGCTCGACTCGTTGCTGGACCCCCTCACCGAGCCAGCGCCGCTTCCGGATACCGTGCTTCCGCCACCGCCGCCGTTGCAACGGCCGAATATATCCATAGGCAGTCAGAACGCCGGATGATACATCCTTCCATTCGGTTCACTGCTCGAGCTTCCCGGCCCTTACGACGATCCTCGGCTGCTTCAACTTTCCCCCGGGTCAAGCTTCGTCGTTACCTGACATGATGCTACCCGACGCTCGACGATTCGTTCTTTCGACCCGAGTTGAAAACAGGTAGCTCTTCTCTATCAGCAGAGAAGGTCTAGAGCAACATTTGGCAATTTTTCTTTCGTCTTTTTCTTTTTTAAGATAACTTCTTTTGCGATTCTCGAGATGAATCTGATATACTTTGCAACTCCTTCTTTCGGAAATTTTGGTTTGGTTGGAAGGTTTGAAGAGTTTGACTGCGCTGAAAGTTGTTTCTGGTGGTCTTGCAGATAGACAGAATCTTCCTGTTTCTCCTTCTTTCTTGTTAGGAGATTTGAAGTGATCTTTAGGATATATTTCAGGTTGGTCTTTGCAGATGTGAAGTTTGAACGTGATCTTGTTGAGCTTTCTTGATTTGTTGGAATTCGGCGTATGTTAGGGTTAAACAGTCCGCTAATCAAGGAGTACTATTTACAGAAAATTTTCCCTTGTGGTGACCAAGAGTTACGAGATACGATTTTCTCGTCCTTCAATGAAAATACCAGAAGCATCTAAAGAGATCTTCAGTCTCCTGATTTTACCTGTAACCAAGAAAATTCAGGCATGATCAGAGACAGATCTTCTAGAAGAACGAGCTTTTATTATACTCTGGTTACTACTTTCGACGATTCGATTATTTTTGAAAGGACAACTTTTAAATCGATTATTTTAGATGAAACAATTTGCCTATGGACTTGATTTTGGCAGAGAATATATAGGGAATGATGCGAGAGAAAAATATCAAAGTACTGGTATTTCATTAATTGATTTAAATAATAATTTACTATTTCTTTCCACTATACGACGAATAATTGATTAAAAATTAAGAGAGTTTTTGTAAGATCGTGTATTAGATGATAGAAAGAATTCGAATTCTTTGACAATCTAATCAAATAAATTCTGAAACGTGACGAAGACTATAAAGACAGAAATTTGCACAAGCATCTACACTCTATAAGACTTTCAATACTTTCAATACTCAAGATGATCGAGACTTTTAAGACTCTGAAAACGATCAAGAGACTTTCCAGACTTCTAAGAGAGAAACAAGAGATTTTCGATTCAATTTGCGAAACACGTTCAAAGCGATTCTCGTCGATCGTACGACACAAATTCCAAACGATACCAATTTTTTTTCAGACTGCATCGCGGGTTATCTCAAGTGCGTCATCGCGACAAAAGTCGTGCGACAAAGGCCCGGAGAGGAATACCAGCCATCTCCTAGAAGCGTGGTCAAAGGCTACGAGAGGAAGGGTTCGGTCTCCCAGGAGAGCCTGCTAGAGAGAGAGTCAGATCGGGGAGTGCCGCCATCGCCGATGCGACCAACCCTTCCGCTTCTAATCCATTTAACGACGGCTCGCAAGCTCCTTTATCTCTCGGCGAGCGTCCCCTTCTCGGGCTCGATCGAGCCTCGAAACGACAGGCGACAGACCCTGAAGCAATCGGGACGCGATGCCGATAGTGAAAACGCAGGGAAACGCGTGCACCGAGCAACGTAACGAGGAAAAACGTGGGTGAATAAAACGGGGAGAGAATGAAACGCCGGGCGACGAGCGGCCCCGTAGGAGGAAACGAGACGAGACTCGGGAGAGTGGTTGACACGGACAGGAACACGACTCGCACACTTTTCACGCGGGCCGGCCCGGTGACGTCACCGTTCATTCAGTAATTTTTGCGCACGTCACCGGGGCTGACACACCGGATCCAGGTGGTTCCAGGAGGGGTTGGACCAGCCCCGGTGGTGGGGACGGAAAAAATAGGGGAAAAAGAACGCCCGCCGGTAGGCAACCCCCACACACGCCACATGGATATCCCAACCCCTACGCACGTAACAACCGCGTGTCAAAGTGCACGTGGCACGTTACCACGTTGTTCTGTCAGTGCCAGAGAGGCTGGCATCGCGCCGTCAGACACCGCCGGGATTCGTTGATCGTTCAGACACTCGGACGCTCGCTTCCGATCGGCCACTTGTCATCGAAAGCTGTCATGCGATTTCGTAGAACATTGCCGAACGACGATGGGTGGCTCGCGTCTGATTGTTCGTTGATTTGTATTCCTTAGATGGACGTAACTTTGGACTAGTCTAGATTCGTTAATGAGGGATTTTGTAGGAAAGAGTCCTTCGAGAAGCTGGTTTCGACGAAGGTCCGAAGTGGAGTTTACGAACGCAGGTTTTCAGACTTTTGAATCATTGACATCGACGTTGTTGAATTAATCAATCTGCTTTGAACTGTCGTCACTGTCTTTGGACGTAGACTCTCAAGTATATGAAAATTTTACGCTTGACGAAAATTTGTTTTCGAAATAGAGTTTTCAGAATTACTAGACTGAATTATCGACAATCCTAATGCAGAGTTCTGAGTGAGAATTTTGACCAAAAGTCCTTCAACGAGCCGAGAGGAGAATTTCGAAGCCTGAGATCGAATCTGCGAGTCATCGATGCTGATACGAAAATCCTTCAATAATCTAAAGTCACTTGACTTTGAAAGGTTTAATAAAGTGAAGTTCTCGGATCAATTCTGTGATCCACATTAGTGTACAATCAATTTACGAGAGGAATTTCGATATTCAAGAAGGTGCAACTGTTCGAATCGTTGGATCGATTCACTCTGGCCGCGTATTCCGTAACATTTAAAAGAAACTTTCATCGACGAGTCCCTTGGATAGAAGCTTACGATTAGAGGCGACGAGAGGCGACGACGTTGGCGAGGATCGAGGGGAGAAGAATCTTTACGACCCTCCTGGAAGAACGACACGGCGACGGATAAGATTCTCGCTTAACTTCGCATTCAAATCTCTTGCTGGGCCACTCTCGCGTTCGCACTTCCGGCGAAAATATCTCGACCGATTCTTCTCAGTACCACCGCGGCAATGACGAAAGCTTCTCTCGTACCAACGAAGCAACTTCTGACGTTGCTTCTTGAATCAACGACGTACCGATGACCTTCTGCCACGAAGGAATTCGAGGAATTCCCAATTTTCCCGTGAAAATCGAATCCAATCGAGACAATCACGAGTTCCACTGAAAGAAATCGCACTCACTGTCTGTCCGTGGCAACCGTCGGACTGTCACTGCCTTCACGGCAAATCTCACTCGAATCCAACTTTGCGCTCACTAAAATCTTCTCCGGAGTCGTCAAGTCGAGAACGAGAACGAGAAACGATAATTTCACGCGTTGGTACCATGTTAAAACAACGTTCGTCGAACGATTTCGGTGCACTGAAATCCCGCCGACGATAGTCCCGACAGACGCTTCGACTCTGCGTAATCGATCTTCAAAGTCTCAAGTATGTTCGGCGAGAATGTCGAATATTCTTCGGGTGCGACGATCCCCGTCGATCCGAAGGGAGATCTCGAAACGCGGTGTTTTGGTAAGCGAGACTGGTCTCTGGGAATACCCGTCGGGGCCACTAACTATAATTTCGGCGGTTCGTGTGAGGCAACAGCCGTTGACGCACTGGTCCATGCCAACACACGCAGCATCCCTTTCCCCTTTCCTGGTTCCTCTCACACCCCGTGGGCAACCCCACTCCTTCCGCGAGCGTTCGTCTCGGTTCGTCGCACCACCATCTTCTCTGTCTCTCTCTCTGTCTCTCTCTCTCTCTCTCTTCCTCTCTCTCTCACACACACATACACACTCTCTCACTACCTCTTTTCGTCTCTCGTTCTCCGTTTCTGGCTTGCGGCCCTCTTTCTCTTTCTCCTCCGTTGCTCTTTATCGCTTTATCTCCCACCGGACCCTCTAACCCTCTCTCTAACCGCCGTCTCTCTCTCTCTCTCTCTCTCTTTCCCTCTCTATTTCTCGCTCCTCTCTTTCCCACCCCTTTTCGTTTCGACCCTTTTGCGGTGTGGCTCGCGTGCGTCTGACGGACTCGCGCGGGGCGGAGCGGAGCGAAGCGAAAGCATGTGCATTCAAACGGGGGACCCCGAGTAGTCTTTTCGATCGATCTCGATCGATCTCACTCGTCCCAGAGTGAATCCTGGCTTGATGATGCTTTCCTTCCTTCCTTCCTTCCTTCCTTCCTTTCTTTCTTTCGTTCTTTCTTTCTTTTTCTCTTGTTTCCGGCGTGGCGGCCGAAATTCGCGCGGCGGCCGTCGTCTCGCCTCGTAACGAGCGCCTCTCGTTGCGTTTAATTAGTCGAAGGTTAATGAGGAGACGGGACGAAGCGTCATCATCATTGTTCCGGCGCGTGTTTGGCCAGTGAGTTTCGACGAACCCCTTCTCCTCGTTTCGTCGCCGGTTGTTTCCGCGTCGTCCCGCTCGCTCGTTGATCGCCAAGCCGAGAGGACAGAGGGTGGGTCCGCGCGATTTAATATCGGGGACGGTCGTGTAACTGCACTCTTTTCGGTCGGATTAGCGGGATCGTTGGTGTTTTTCGACGACAACTCGAACACAACACCATCCTCGCCGGTTTTCGGCTACTGCTGGCTTGAATTTCCAACGTTCCAACACTGTCCCGTGACGTTTCTGTCGCGAATTTGAAAGACTGCGGAGCGTGAAATTGTAAATTTTTTTCCTTCTTCGTATTTCTCTAATTATCGATTAGAAAGACAAGGTTGGAAAAATATGAAACTCGATAACGTTATTTGCAAAATGTGAGACTCGGTGTACCTTTGATGAGACTTAGTGTATTCTAAGATGAAGAAATATTGTGATGAACTGTGTCTTAAGTGCAATTCGAAAAGAATATTGTATCGAAGATAATTGAAAATATATTCACTGGTGAAAGAAAAATTTCTACGAAAAATCTCAGACTATTCTATCGATAATTCTATGAATTATAGAAGAAATCGAGTCAAAAGAAACAGAGCTAGACAGTGAAAGCTTAGAAACTTTCGTCGACGATTTCCTTTATGCAAGATTATCCATTTAATAGTTAACTTCGAGATTCTAAATTTTCCAACACACCAAGAATGATGCGAACGTAATTTGGAAGCTTAGAAATTGCAGACAATGTTCCTTAGAAGGAAATTTATTTCTAACTCTAGACATTCTTAACATCCTTCTCGAAATTCTAAATTTGCTGATGTTTTTCGTAAAATTTGTACTGCGCGAACCAGAAATAGTACAACGGATCATAAAATAACAAATAGTTTCAAACCTCCTCTCGCCTCGCGAAACGCGATAATTCCCTTTCGTTTCCAAAGGGATGGACGATGATTCGAGCAAATGGGAAAGACCGGCGGAGATGTCGAAGGAGGATCGAGTGAAACGATGTGAACAGTGGCGCGGAAGATCGAGGAGGGAAGTATCGATCTTTCCGGGCGAAGATCGGCGCGCGTCATCGTACGTGTTTGCCTGGCGGCAAGTCCGCGACCGGCTGGCTATCGTCAGGATATATTCGCACAGGAAATGGGTAGTTCCATTGTTTGCACGTTCGTACAAACAGTGCAGCTGCGAGGATGCGCCGGCCCGGCGGTTCTCTCTGTTTGATTTTCGAAAGTGAAGCTCTATTGTAGCGTATGTCGGTGCGGTGTATACCGACCAGTCTGCTGTTTTCGATCGAGCAAGGCTAAAGAATCGAGAGAACACTTCCAAGGAAACTGGCTGTGTGACGCTGCGTCAACGTTTTCGACGAATCGGCGATCTTCCGCGGGAGGATTCTGAGAAAGATACGAATCCATTGTCTGCGAAAGACGTGAGAAACCAAAGATTCTGAATTTTAATATTTCAGATTAGGTATTGGAGTCTGTGTCCTTGAACCAGACTGAATAATTATACATTCCATTATAGAACATTGTACAGAAAGACTGCGAAAAATGTTACTTGTACAAGACTGAAATTCATTATGTATGATTTTACGAAAGACCTGATATTCCGAATATTTTAATATTTCGAGTGTCTTGTATTCGTCGATCTACCACTGGATAATTTGAAATTTTATAGCGTGAACTATGCAGATTAATATAAAATTTATTAAATATAAATTTTATTATATATATAATTCGTAATAAACCATATCTTCCTAATTTTAATATAACTGAAGCTAAAATTATTGAACTAAAAGAAATGAAGCTTCAACATGAGCTTTTAACAATCATCCATGAATTATATACAATGGAATTTTAACTAAAAAAGATAAAATTATATAAATAAATCATTAATGTATATAATATTTAATATTTTTAAAATATAAACATTTAATCTACTAAATAAATTTAATAAATTGAATAATAAATATAATGAAGGTAAAGAAAAAATTAAAATATAAAATATTAAATAATGCACGTAGTGAACTTATAAAAGATCGAATCTGTTATGTATGATATTTATGAAGGAGCTACAATTCGGAATTTTAATACTTAAATATTTTGTCTTCGTTTTTGAACTATCAGCGGAGATAATTCGAGATTTTAAAGCGAAATGGCTGTATGGAATGGTTATAAGTAGTATTTGGATATATACGCACAGTAGACTGAATCTACTGAAATAGCCTGTGAGTTTACAATGAATTTCACAATTTCAAGCGTTTCATATTGAATTCCAAAGTGAGAGCTATGTGCATAATAACTGCAAGTTTGCAGATGTTCGTACAAAACTGAATCTATGATTTATAATCCATGATTTTACAAGAAGTCTAAAATTTCGAATTCTGTTATTTCAAATATTTATTTTACGTTCAACGT
Source organism: Frieseomelitta varia (assembly GCF_011392965.1). NCBI lineage: Eukaryota > Metazoa > Arthropoda > Insecta > Hymenoptera > Apidae > Frieseomelitta > Frieseomelitta varia. Next base: position 11,990 of record NW_025109989.1, on the reverse strand, counting down.
TGTTCAACTTTTGTTATTTAAGGTTCTTTGATTTTCATGATTTCAAATTAGAAATTCGGATATTGGATCTTATTTTCCAAAGAAGCCCAGATATTCTAAATCATTCTAGTCATCAAATTTATGTAGATGTACGAAAATAATACTATATGTAAGAAGAACCACCTAACTCTGCCACCTGAAATTACTCGTAAAGCATTTGTTGCATAAAAATATTGTTTTAAGCAAAAACTGTGTGGCAATTTTTATCGTATTATACAATTTAAAATATCATATAATTTTTGTTCGAAATATCTTTTCATATAAAAAAAAAAAAAAAAAAAATGAATTTCGCGTAACCTCAAATGTTGGAATTAAGCAACACATCGTGTACATTCGGACCTGACTGATTAATGCAAGACCTAGGGAAACAGGTACAACGAATACAACAAAATAAATAAGAAATTTCAAAGCAGAACTTCACAGTGCCGAGAACCATCGAGAACAAAAATCACCCGGGATTACTTACGAAACAAAAATTAAATTCTCAAAACGTTCTCGCGTTACGAAATTTCTACCGAACCTATGCTTCGAAGTACGATTCGCTCGACAAATCAACGACGACATCGCCGATCCGAAACGACGAAACGTAGCGAGAACGAACAAATGAACACGAATATTTCATCGGAGGCAATATGAAACATCGCGGGCGACATTAGGCCGACGAAATCGGAGGAGGAAAACGCGGCGTTGCGCGGCTCCTGGCGCCACGGTGCCCCAGCTGTCTGTCGCTTATTTGAATAACAGCAACGAGGGCTCGCGGAATGAATCGCGCGAACCGGCCGCAGAGAAGTAGCCAGGGCGAACGATCGGCCGACGAGACGGTGACAAACAGCGATACGGTGGAAACGTGGAAACCGGACGGCCGTCGTCGTATTGACAAACGACCTAACGCCCGTGTGGACCGTTGCGTTCGACGAGATTCGAATTATCTCTGTTGGAGCTTGTCAATGCAAATGCCATACCTACATTCAATTACCGCTCGTCACGCTTCGATCAGCGCGCGGCCAACCAACCACGGAATATTCCTGCTCGACTTCTTTCTCGCCGTCCGCGCCCGCGATTCTCGCTCGCCGCGTCGTCGCTGTTTTCGCGCGACGACCCGTGATATTCAATTGTTTTAAACGGAACGGATTCGCCGACGGTGTTGATTTCAGCGGTGGGATAATGCGGAATAAATATTTGAGGAACGTTGGGCTCTTGGACGCGCCGCTGCGCGGGGGAAATGTAGGAACGTAAGATGAAGCAAGATTATCGACAGTTTGTTTCCGAGAACGTAGAGATTTTTAGAAATTTTCTTCTTCGTTTCTTTATTTGCCCGCGTGATGTTAATTTCAGCGGTGTGTAATAAATTTTGAAAGAAATGTCGCGGGGATATGGGACTGTCGACGTTTTGAACGTATCGAAACCTTTAATTTTGGAAGAATTAGATTCAATTATTTTAGACATTTGTATGCGACGTTAATTTCGAATTTTTTCTATGAAGTTAGTTTCAGTGGAATGAACGACGAATTTTATTTTAAGCGAACCGAGATTTCTCCTTAATTTTGGTTTTACATATTGGGGGGCATTTCTACAAAATTCTAGACTATATGTAGAGAGAAAAATGTTGGAAAGAATTTTGAATTTTATTTGCCTATAAACCTTTTAAGAATATCTTCTATCTCTTAGCTTATTAATTACTTCAAAATGCTAGAATCTCAAATGCTAAAAATTTGAGATTCTAATTTAGATGCCAAATGACTGATGTAATATTTTACATATAACAATATGTTTTTTTCTTTTCATGATAAATAATAATCTATCACGCTGTTAAACAGTTCCTTATTTTTTTTCATCGGAAATTAATCAGAAAATTTCTATACAACGAGAGAAACACGATGGAAGAAACTACATTAACGTATCGATTAAACCTTCCGAGACAAATGCCAGAGATCTCTCAACCAATTCCGATCGCCGGATTAACGCAGTAGACAATGTGACTATAATGAAAGTAATTAATAGTTCCATTACCGATTAATAATAGTTTCCAAGCCTCGAGTGGAACACGTGTACCGTCGATTATTAACGATATCCACGTTTTCTTCAACAATCTCGACAGTCTGAATCCCAGTCTGAGTCGAAAAGAAAGATTCCGAGATGAAACAGATCCACGGTAAAATAATTTCGATCGATTTCTACGAGCAACGTGGATGTTTCGCAGAGGAGGGAAGATAGTTTTACATAGTGTAGATAGCTGGAAATATCGAGACAGAACGGTAGGAAACGAGAGTATGATAACGAGACTAATGGAAACGCAATCCGGAGCACGTGTCGTTAAAGGAAGCGAACGTGATCACGCAACGCGGCGGGATTCATCGAAAAACCGTGTTACGCGGAAATCGATGCTCGTAAAACGAGCACACGGTCGAACGGCACATGGAAAACGAGCGGGTGAAACGCGACAAAAAGATCCGAACTCATTCGCGTGATCGCCGCGTCCGACCACCGACGTCCTATTCCCCTTGTAGTCAAGATTGAACGCGCGCCGCGACTTTTCGCATTTTTCCTATCGAAAATTCTTACGTCTCTCTTCGGTCCTATCTCACATTTTGCAGGAATATATATTTATGGATTTCTATGTGCAAGATACTTAAGTATTTTTCCCATCGCAAATTCTTGTTGCGTCTCTGTTTAATCGATATTTTTAACGTGAGAATGAACAATGAATATCTTCAAATGAAGTAAATATTCTTATGGGTACAAATTCTTATGTATTTTTATTTTTGAAGATAACGTTCTGTCTTCATTCTTCATATTTCCTACCTTGGAAAATTAAATATTTAACAAACAATTAAAACTGTAGTACACCTCATGAATATTTTTAACAAGATGTGCAACTATTTTATAAACACACATCTTCTTGAGTATTTATACAAAAATTCTGAAGTGAAAAATTATAAATAATAGAGACAATTTATTGTCTCATATATTTGTCTTAGTAAAGAACATTCAAGTTTATAAAATTACAAAAATACATAAAAATTATTGTATAATTAAAAGTCTAAATTGCAAGACACGTTGTGCCAAAATTAAAATATATCACTATCATGTTATATGACTCTATAATGATTAATTAAATCACTGAACAATAGAATAAAGTTTCCAAAATGACTAATAAAGAACGTCTCCAGATAAATTTTGAGCTTCACGAAAAAACTTATGATAAACATCAGTATGTAATAACGTTTTACTAAATGAATTCTACATGCAGTGCCATAGTAATTGTAAAACACTTTTTACATCGAACTGAAGAAGAAGAATTATCAATATGCACTGGCGTATTTAAGAAATTTTTAATACACAAGAATTAAGAATTCGAATATTAATTTAATATCCATTAGAAAATTTACCACGTACGTTCTATGATACGTAACAGAATGCACACTAATTTTTCTTTGTGACAACTTCCAAGACGAATGTCTCCATATAAAAAAAATTAAGAATTCGAGTTCCAAAAGACGAGCTAAACTAAACATTCATGGAATTCACTGCCTCGCAGCAATATACTATACGTAAAACGCTAATTATTACAGCGCGAGCATTCTTCAAATCACTGGATCAAGAGAGAGCCATTATCAAAATTCATAAACAACAACGCACCTTCCTCTGAAATTAACATACCAACAATTCCCAACACACGGACTCACCCCGTCCATCGAACCAACGAACTCTACCAACCCGAATCCTACGACCATCAGAAAACACTAGTCTCCCGCATCACCTTCAAACCACAATCATCTACCATCTTCCATAATATACCTCTTCACCCTTTATCTTCGTCTTTACTTCCCAAACATACGCACATCAGCGAACCAACAACAACAACAACAACAACAACGGCACGTGTCACGAGGCAGCGTAGTGCGTGGCACACGGGCGATCGGCGGTTTACGGAAAAACAGACGAAAAAAAAAGAAAAAAAGAAGGAGAGAGAGAGAGAGAGAGAGAGAAAAAAAAAGAGTTCGGCGTACCATGCGTGGAGAGCGGAGCGCGTGCTTCGAAACCGGTTCGTCGGTACGCTCGATTGGACAACAATACACGAAGAACGGTACCGGGGCACGAGCAGAAGGAGCAACAACAGCACAGCACCAACAGCAACCGTGCCGCGTGAATACTACGCCGCCCCCCCCCTCCCTCCTCCCACCACCCTTCGTTGCTTCACCCCCTTCGCGAAGGGTTCCAGCCGCCTCGTCTCTATCCCGTAGAGGGTAGTTTCGCTCTAACGAGCACGACCACCCCCACCGCGGCTCGTCGATCTCGCCCCTCCGTGCGCGTCCCTCCCCCTCCCGCGGTGAACCACCCCTACCACGTGCCACGACCACCCCTACAACGACCGAGAAGGGGAGGGCGAGTAGGGGCAGTCACCGGCGGAACATGTGTAACACGCAGCCTTGATTACACGCGGGCTTGTAAAAATTATTATTATGGCCGTGAGCGGCGGTGGCCGCCGCCGCTCTGTCCCCGCGCGTGCAACCCGATCTCCGCGAGCATCCCTCCCTGCCGTTCGTGCAACGCCGAATTTTGTTGTTTCCTTTCACGGCGAGGGGAGAGCAGGGCGGTTGCAGCGGACGGGCTGACCTCGGATACCTTTACGCTAATGGGTTCAATGTCAGGTTGAATGAGTTGCAAGTGGGTTTTTCCTTTTTTTTTGGATTTTGCGGATATTCTTTCGGGAAAGGATGGTTGAGGAGAGGGTAATTGGGGGTTCTGGGGGAGGGGGGGGGGGGAGAATGAAGTAAGTGGAACTGGGTTTCTGATTTTTACATCGGTGGTTTTGGAGAGGGGATGATTTGGGAAAAGAGAGTAGGTGTAACACGTACGTTTTGAGAGAGACTGATTTTATGTTCAAGGATAGTGTACATCGATTCATTTTCACTAACGGTATTGAACTTTTAAAATATAGGCGCATGATTTTAGCAAAGGCGTAAGTTTCAATCGATAAAAATTTCTTAAAGTAGAGATTTTAACAGGAGAATGGTATAATTGGAATTCTTCTTTCAATTTTCAAGGTTTTAAATAGAAAATACAATGATACACATAATATTTTCAAATATAAATAATTTTAAAAAGGAATTAGGGATTTAGCCGAAAAAATTTTGGAAAGAGTATCGATAGAGTATCTTAATTGAATAATTTGGATAAAAAGAAGAAGGTGAAGATTGTGAGAAAAATATCTTTCTAATTTTGAAACCTGATTGGTTTCGGACAACCGCGAGACTCGAAACAAAAGATGTTTTTTAAGTACAGACTTTGAGATTCGAATAAGACGACGATTTACCGTGAACGTTGTGTTTCAAAAGATTCGGAGAATGTGTATTGTTACGTTTCGCTTTTCCATTTTCCGAAAACGAAAGAATGGTCGGGGTGGTGGAAACAGTGTATTTCGAAAATGACACTAAAGGCAATCAGCGTGGACCTGTGATTCGTTTGGCGAATACCGCGTTCCACGGAGACACAGAAACAGAAAGAGAGGGAGAAGGGGAAACCGCGTTAATTCCTGCGCATTCAATGAAAGAAAAAATACCAGAATACCGTTCCGTGCCAGTAGCTCGATGCGGCTGGCGTTTGTCTGCTTCAGCAGCTCATCAGCCAACCCATTATCCGAATTATATTCCATACGAGATAAATAAATAACGCGTGAACCGAATAATCGTTGCCATTTAAAAAACAGAAATCCGAAAATTAGCTACCTTTCGATCATTTTCTTTCTGTATGTCTTAATATTTTTGATTAATAAAACATGATAGAACACACGAATGTTGCAAAAAGTGATCTGTATTGTCAAAATGAAGATTAAATAGTTCTGTAGAAATAACGTGCACTATGATGTATTTCTTTCGTACTCGATTCAACATTTTACTATTTCTCATACATTTGTTGATAATATAGAACAACGATAGAATGTTCAGTTTCTATGTACAATTTTCGAAAATATTCTAGGCAAAAAGATCACTATTAATGTTAGAAGCAAAATTATCTTTTACTCGAACGTGTAATAAGTACAACGAAATTGAAACAATACAATATTCTTTGATTTTTTTAAAGAAAATGACAAACATTATTAATTTATTTTATATTCCTTGAAATTTACTAATGAAATTTATCTGCAAGACACAAAAGAGAACTCTTGTCATGAGATGAGAAACAACAGACATGAGACTACTTCATGATTTAATTATACATAATTCTATCGTATGACCACAATTAGATTAACAACAATATGATATAATAAATATTCCAAAAATCCCAAATGGCAAGGAATATTCACCATACACACAAAAAACAAATTTTCTGAATTCTCTTGAAAAATTTTCGTCGAAAATTCGACGAAGGAGAGAATTTCCGAATAGAAAGCACATCTAAAAAAAGAAACTGCAAAAATTCCAAATGACAAAGAATCTCCGAGAATAGCTCGAAAAATCCGAAATAGTAAAGAATATTCTTTGGCCACCAAATGCCAAAGAAGACAAGCTTTTCATATTTTCTGTTCGAATTGAACGCACATTGAAAATTCGATCTCGAGGCGGGGGAAAAAATGATTTTTCCTTGCGGGACACGCGATCGTGGACGGTGGATTCTCGGGGGCAGTTTTGGAGCGAGGAATACAAGCGGCTTCCCTGGTTTCTGGTCGAAGTGGGGCTAACCGCAGAATCGGAGGCAAGATGGCAAAAGTAAGTCGAGAGAGTCGAGGGGCGGCGCTGTGGCCTGGCCAGCCCACCGGCGCATCCTCGTTCTTCTCGCTCCGAATCCAACCTAAGATCTCCCAAAGAACCAACGTTCGCGAAAACATGAACTCCGGTACCATTTTTCTCCCCTCACCAACTCTACGTTGCCAATTCTTCTTTTTTTTTTGTTTCTTTCTTTCCTTTTGCTCCCCTGGTAATTCCTGGAAATTGAAATTTCGCGCAGAAGCGAGAACGAATAAATTAACGAAGAAGCATTTCGAAGAATGAGAATGAGCCAGTTGAGCAAACTTTCGCGCAGTGCCGTGGTTCGCCCGATGTTCTGGAATTAATTAAATCATATTCTGGAAACGGAAATGAAACCTGGTACTTTAGTGCGGGGGAAAAAAATTCGAGTGCTGAATTCAAGCGGTTGGAGTCCAGCTGTTTTCTATGGTAAAGCAGGTATTTAGTATCTGCATGAAAACTTTCAGGAAATTATTGTTTCTGTCGAATTGTGACTTTCGAAAGTTTTCTTCGATTCGGATAAACATAAGTTATTGGACCGATAATATTAAATACGGGTTGTCATTCTTTATTGAAGGAACTCAATTTTTTAATTTTTACTCCCCTCTTCTTACTAAATAAAATCTTCAATCATAGAATGCATTTCCAAAATTTTCAATTCGTTTAGCCAACAGCTGACTATAAATAGTAATTGTAATGTAGTAATTAATTAAGATCGAAAAATGAAAATAGGTGTTGAAACTAATCAAAATTGTCAAAGGTGTTCCATACTTCGTGCAACAGACGTTTATTATTATACGTATCCAATATTATTAAAACAATATTATATTTTATAAGTTTATACGATATTATCTGATACCTTACAAATGCATAAAAATTTCTATTTACGTAAATATAAATTAACAGAAAATTTAGGATCCACTCGAGTAACGTGCTTTAGTAATAGAGGGTTAAAATAAATTTTCAACCCCCCCCCCCTCCCTCTCTCTCTTCTTCGATCTAACAAAACTCAATCTGTCAAAGATGATGAAAGACCAAAGAAGAACACAACACGAACATTTCCTCCCCCTTAAGAAAGTAGTTTTGGACATTTCCGTCCAAGAAAGTTTCGAAAGAGGGTGGGGGCTTGAGGGTGGATCGTTGACTTTCAGATTGCGGCCGGCAACGAAATCCAAAAATCCTTTGCAACTACCGGTAAAAGGGCAGAATAAACATTTCCTGAACGGTTAGTAGCGTCGTGGCGAGCGAGGGTGTACAAGTCGAGCGGGAGCTGCGGTTTCAGTGGGCGTAGGTTGCCTCCAGACTGCGCGGGTGCGACGAAAACGAACCGTGTATATCCGCGTAATGGAAAGAGAAAGGACAAGACGACTAAAAGTAGACGCGAGAAACTCGTACGCAGACACCGGGGACTGCTGGCTGCATCAAAGAAAACTCGAATCGTTAAAGATGCCTGGCGATGTTTTTACGCGATCCCTTTTGACGAGTCGTCGGCCAACAGGATCGTAGGGGCTCGCAGAGAGAAATGGAAGATTGTGGAGAAAGTTTGTGAGGAAATTTCGTTGAATGAGCATTGTGACCAAATTCTAGTGCTGATTTTTTAATAAAAAAAAATGACTGTAAAAAGAATTTGCACGCACACTTGTTTTTATCAATGAAGGTTTTACATTTTATTTCTGAAATGTCACACGAGGAAATAAATTTCATACTAGAAAATGATATGGAATTTAATAATGTATAAATGTCACAATGATGCAAATATCTTTTGCAGTCACAATAGTTTTGCTTTTGAAAATTGGGTTAATTCTGAGAATTGTAAAATGTCTTTTTTACTTTTCTTTATACTTTTCGAACCAAGAGAACTTCTTTCGATGTTTTAATAAGAAATAAAAATGTTATGCTTGTAACTTCACTGTAAAAGAATAACATCACGAATAAAATGTTTATTTAATCAAACAAGTCATTATTTATTTTAAAACTTTAATACATCCTAAATTTCTTTACTTTTTGAAATTTAAAAATCAAGAAAGAAACAAAAAAGAATATAGTTGTTATAATAATTAGTACCGGAGGCAAATTTCCTTCGTTTAATTATATCCACAAAACTACATAGTTACCTACCAATTGTTAAAATGAATTTCAAAAATTAATAAAAAGCCTATTCAACGCGCCTACCGCCGCAAAAATGAGAAACAATGACTTTCACAACGAAACCGACAACCGACACTAAACAAGAATTAGTAACAAACGATAAGTACAACCATGTACCACAGGTAATTTTGCATAAATCGCGCACGTCTTTCCAACCCCCGGTTTTTTACACCTATTGAAAATTTTTAAGCACAGATGGCATAAATAAAACTATTTATATTCGAGCGCTCTTTCTGTGAAAACGACAGGCCTGTTCCCAGTTTTACCAAGAGATGGCGACACGGATGTACTTTTATCGCCCTTCGACGCGACCACCAGGGGGGTGCGCAACCCCTTTTTCGTCACGCGCCATTACGGTCTCGAAGCGCGCGCGTATCCTCATAATAAACGAACAACGGCTTGATAATTACGCGTCGACAACGGGTCTCGTTCGATGCAATTTTTAAACACGTCGATCCGTTTGCCTGATTCTCTCCCCGAGGATCAACCCCGCGGAACGTTAATTTTCCACGTATCTTTTCCCTGTCCCTCCCCGCCCTGCCAAAAAAAAAAAAAAGGAAAAAAGAAAAAAAAAAGAGGAAGGAAATAAAAACTCGACGAGCAATTTCGAGTTTCAATCCGGTATTTTATTTATCGCGCGACGGAACGTAAACGCGTATCTGACTGATTTAATTGCAATTCATTTACCGGTTGCCCCTACTGGTTCAATGATTTTTCGAGGCCAAAGGAATTTTCAATAAAATTCTCTGTATGACCAGTGGGAATCGACGAGAGGACAGGAAGAGAGACGAGGCGGACGCGCGCGTTACGGTCATCGATATTAAAATGAAATGCTAATTAATTTTTTTGAAATCGCGACGCAACAATTATCCCGCGAAATGAGGCCAAAATGAAATTGGCATCGGTTGGTAAACACCAGTCTGGAAAGGAAACATGAATCCACAATGCGTCGCAATGGAAGTTTTTTTAAACTAAGAGTATAAGGGTGTTTCATATGAATGCGAATTCTCCTTGACTATCAGTAGGAAGTAAGAAGCGTGTCTTTCAAATTCTTTCATATTTCTATGAGTAGAAACGCAGTGTAGATAGAAATCTGTTTCGGTTACTTGAAATTATTGTAAAGTTCAACAATTACTTTATTTGAAATATAACGAAAGAATAAATTGTTAAACTTACCAATTCATTTATTGACAATGAATGAATTAAATTTCTACATTAATAATTTAAATAACTATATTTAAACTGCATGTAACATTCAGATAAATCCTACCCTAGCGTATAGCTTTTCTAGCTTCGTCACTTCTTTTAAACTTGTAACTTATGTTTCAAAACTATAAATGCTTACACGCATGTACGGAAGATAACGTACTTTCAATCTGTCGTGAAATAAAAACGAATATCATTTGCAATCAGACAGCCTATTTTTGTTATCAAAAATGTCGAAAAATATCGAAAATATATGTTAGAAATACTCGCGTAATGTGACAGTTTGCACGAGAAATGTGTCAAATTGGCACAACGAGGATTAATGAGGGTACATGCACGTCTTCTGGAGAAACACTTTCTAGAAAAATGTCCAGAGGAAGCATCGGCGAAGTCCTAGTCCCGTCGAGCCGTGCGATAACGAGTCTATCGCAGAAGGAAGGGGCGAATTTTTAACCGTGAAACGGTTTGGTCGCAGTAGCACCACCGGTGGGAACCGCGGACCGTTAATCAGCCTCGAAAAATCCGTGAGCCGGCGGACAAGGGGACGGCAAACATCCCGCAAAACCTTAACCACCCGAATGGTATTGTTTTAATGTAATTCCAGGACCGGTTTGTCGCTCGGCTCATGCACGCATGTTACAGCGCGAACGACAAACCCGTCGACCAGCTAGCGCGTATCAGTTCAACGAAACACACACGAGCCGTAGCGGGAGCACGAGAGAGACGGTGAAACAGAGTGAGAAAGAGAGGCACCCGGACCGATGTACAATGAAGTGAGACAAGAGGCGGTGAATAGTTGCAAAGGGGATGGAGAGGTGTACAGAAAGAGAAGAATAGCGCGTATGTACGTACGCGAGAAGGTGGCCAGTAGCCGAATGCATCAGAGAAAGAAGCAGATTTCAGGTAGAAAGGGATCGGTGTTCCACGGTGAAAAGAGAGAAAACCAGTGGAGAGAGGATGCTTAGGGGGACGGCGAGAGCGACGGAGAGAGCGAGAGGGTGCAGTGTTTTGTTCGCGCGCGATGGACGCGTCGCCATAGCGACCGGCGGTTGTTTATTATTGCGTCCAGCGGTCGTGTGGGGTGGCACGGCGGAGAGCGCGGGGTAGTTTACGCGACGAAGGGTCGCGCGGGAGCAAAGGGGGGTAAAAAGGGTTAGTGGCGGCCACGAGGTGAGGGGGAGCGTGTGGGAGGAGGGATGGAAAAGGGGAACGAGAGGTGATGGGTGAGGCCAGAAGGGCGGAAGGATGCGAGAGGAAAGAGAGAGGGAGGGAGGGAGGGGGTGGCAACGCTGGTGTGCAACGAGGGAGTGGCGGCCGACCACACGAGGCCGAAAAACACACTCTCCGCCAAACCTACCCCCTATAACACCCCCGTACACCACCGGCCTCCACCCTGCCGGCGGTAATGAGAGTTCGATAAAGCGCCGTTACCAGTGCGTGACGTCAAGCGAGCTCTCTCTCTCTCTCTCTCTCTCTCTCTCTCACTCTCTTTCTCTCCGTCTGTCTATTTCTGTCTGTCTCTCTCCTTTTTTTTTATATACTTCCATCTCGTTCGTACACGTAGAGACACGTATGTAGGTTTTGCCTTTTTCATTTTTTTTTTTTCTTCGTTTTTACCTCGTTCGACATCTCCCTCTTTCTCTCTCGTGGTATTTTCTTTTTCTATTTTCTTTCCTTCTTTTTCTATCATTCCTTTTTGCCGGCTCTCTCTTCTTTTTCTCCGATTCGTTTTTCGTGTTTCACCGTCTCCGTCTCGCTGGCGGCGGCAGTCTTCTCTTTTTCTTTTTTTCTCTCTTTTCTTTTCTTTTTCATTTTTTTTTTTTTTTTTCCTTTTTTTGCAACTTGTCTCCGTTGCCTTTTTTCGGCTGG
>NW_025109988.1:558276-617407 GCF_011392965.1 Frieseomelitta varia | reverse complement strand
ACTACGAAAACACACACAAAAAAAAAAAAAAAAAAACGTAGCGTATTCGCGTGGAATAAAGAGAAACAGAAACGTAAGAAATTAATTAGGAAAAAAAAGAAATTGAAGAAATTTTCCAATACCAATAATCGCCAAGTCGTATCCTGCGTCGTGCAACGATAAACTTCATTTGAGTATACTCCAATTATCTTAGCACTAGTACTATTAAGTACCAATAAGCGCACCAATCATCACGACATCACTTTCGACTATTTCTCTCGTTTAAAACAGTTATTCCGTATTTCTGCTGTAGGCTGATCCCAATTTAATATACTGTTCAATTTTTATCTTTATTCGTCCATTATATTAAGACAGGAAGGGGGACAGTTTATACGTTAAATCGCGTTTCTGATCCGTCAGCAAGCATCAGCGTAACTGTTCGGTTATTTATCCATATCAATCGAGCTAGTCGCATAGGATTCAGTCGCGCTACGTCGTTGATCGGTGCGGTGCTATACGATTTCACGCAACGTGTTTGAGAGTTCCCTAGGCCGAACATGCCACTACTCGTTTGCTGAAAACGTTCAACGTTAAGCTTAAGCTTAAAATTCTAAAATTAACTGTCGCCGATGTATAAGTTGTAATAATAATAATAACAATAATAATAATAGAGAAGGTCTTACCTGCCAGAAGCACAATTTATTTTCCGTACAGGAATAACTAACCAGGAACTTGCCTTCGGGTGAAAACGCCAACGCAGTTACGGGCGCAACATGCGCAGACACTGTTTGACATTTAACGTTGCCTCGTAGTTCGTACAAAGCTAGCTGACCATTGCGACTACCTACCGCTATTCTGCGTGTCGTCGGACAGTGACTTACCTGAAGCAGACGTGTATTTTATCAGCCAAGTGTTTAAAAAAAAGAAAAATCATGCAAATAACGTCAACGTTACCGTGGCTCAACCTACTTGATTGAATCTACATACTGCCGGGAACACGTCGTTCAATGGTTTGGTCTTGAGATGACCCGGGTCCAGACAATGCAAAATAATATCCATGACCTGCAAACGTCGATTCAATGCGTTAAACGGGCAACGTTTAGGTTCGCGGTGATACGAGCGATTCTCACTCACCTCGACCAACAGATCGCTCATCTCGCTTTGCATTTTATCAATCAACTGTTCGACGATCCTAAGTATTTCCGGTTTTGCTCTAACCAAGACGCTCGCGCCCATATTTACATTCAACGTTTGCGCGTTTTGCTGCAACGTATTGTATCTGGCTACTTCTCGCGCCATCGTGGTAATGAATGCCGCAGGTCGAGCGGTAGCTATCAGAGTCAAAGCGTGCCTGGCTGTACGACAGGTGTCGGCTTGAGGCGTAAGTGGAAGGCCGTACGTCATGTTTGGTACTAGCTTGTCAGCGTCGCAACACATTTCTAACAATCCCAGCAACACCTGCGTCAGACAGCGTGCAAATCAACATGCAATTCACCCTTTCAATCGTAAATTACGACGAGTTTAATTTTATAAGCTTTTTTTCGATGCTTCTCACTTTCGATACGTCGAGATACGGTTCCCAGACGGTGAAACCTCTGCCGATAAGATCAATCGCGGCTCTTCGCAATGCCGTGTGCAAAGGCAATTTCGGAGAGTGAGGTGCGTGCAACAAGTGCGTGAGCGCCATACTAGTGTGCCTGGCAAGATTGTTATTTCCTATTCCAAAACCTTCCACGATCGAACTCTTTCGTCTCTGTTCGTTGTCTCTCTTCTGACTCGTAGTGGTGACGTCTTGCCCAAACTCCGCGCCTATCACTCCCAGCAATACGACTGCCGTCGTCTGCTTTCGTTTCAGTTCCGCCACGCTCGATGGTTTCCTAACTACGTTTATTTCTGCTAACGTAGGCAAAGTAATTAAACCGAGTTTAATAATCCTCCAAAAAACATCTTTTACGCTACGAGGTGGTTCTTACCTTCGACCAGTTCCTCTTCCTCGTCCTCCTCCTCTGCGTGCGATTCGGACGGAGGAACTGGACTACCAGAAGTCGGTGGGCTTTGATTCTGCGACTGCGACGACACGATGGGCTCTTGAGTGCTATACATTGGCAAATACTGCGACCAACTGTCTACCAGCGTTTTCCTTCCTTTTGGACCCATTCTCCCCAATTCAGCCAGGAGTAAAGCTTGAGCAGCTTCGCGAATCTAAAAAAAGTATACCATGTGTTATTTTGTGTGTATCATTTGTGCATTTTTTTTGTTTTTTTTTTCCCCATACACGTCAGTGCCAACGAACGAACCTCGAGACATTGATGTTGCCATCTGCGAGCCATCATTTCAACTTGAGGTCGTTTAAACGTTTTAACGCCACCTTGCGAGACTATCTTGTCGGGCAAGAGTACACAATGCAACGTCGCCAAGAGGGACCAGCCTTGCTTGATCTGCGCTTGTTGCGCTGTATAAATTTCCTCATTTTCTTCTTCCGCTTTGTTCCAATTAACCGTCGATCTATTGCCAGGCCTAAATACATCGAATAAGATGCACATAAAATTCGTATTTATCTCTGATTGTTTCTAATTATATCTAGCGAAACAAATAACGTATCTATCGACCTATGCATTTTTCGATTTCGTTCTTGTTCAGGTACAAAAGTGGCATTGTTCATCGACATTAAGGTATTTGCTAGTGCTACCACTGCTAATAAATGATTGCTAGTTAACGTAGTAGATAATTCCCAATGTGCCCTTGCTGTGAACGCTCTGGTAAGTCTTTCCTGTCTAACTAACTCGACTGGCAAACGTTGCTCCAACTGAGTTGCAGGTTCGCCAATCGGTTCTAACTGCGTTTGCCAAGTTGGTAGTAACAACGACATGTAACCTTTGAAAAATAATTGACTGACTGAGTCGTGAAGAACGATTACACAAGTACATTACAAACCAGATCACAGTCGCTTCCATACCTCCTTTCGACAATACGCCAAACGAGACGGGAACCATGGGTCTCAATAAGCCCAACTTTCCTTCGCAAACGCGATCCAAGTCTGGATCGATACCCCAAGCGTGCAACAAACTCAATATAAGCTGAGCAACTTCCATGGTTGCGTTTGGCTCGCTAAACGTCCCGTTCCGTTTCAAATTGTTCTTCGTTGCCTCGCTATTGTTCCAATTGTCGCCTGTAAAAAAATAAAATCTTGTGAACAATTGTGAATTCGTTATTCCCAAATCTACAGAAAAAAAAAAAAAAAATACATCGAGGTAATAAGATGTAACATAAATATTTGCAACTTGAAAATGTTTAGTACATTCTCACATACATGTCAATTTTTCAAGAATAAAAATATCAAAACGAAAATGTATTAATATTTAACAAGATGTTTGTGAAAAATTTTTAAACAACGTGTGAAACATTAATGCATAGAACGATGAAGATGAATCGAAACGAGTAAAACTACGTTTAAAAAAAAAAAATTAATTGGCTAATTTGATAATCACAGTATTTTATAGTCACACTACGAACTTTGACTTGACCTGTGTAAATAAAAACTGCAACATACGAATTTTAAATACATTAATTAAAAAAAAAAAAAAACGAATAAAAACAGATACAAATATTATAAAAGTACTATTCACAAAATGTACAACATCTATAAAATACAATTTCAACTGCTTGCACTTTGGAAATATTTTTGCAACGCATTTTTGCAAAAACAAAAACATAATATTATGCGTTTGCTAAATGATACCTTAAACAACTGGAACATGGTGCTTAAGATAAAATTAGCAAAACTTTCAGTTGCTCAAATTTTGAATGCTTAAGCAAATAATGGATACATTTAACGTGAAGAAAAGAAAAGAGAATGGAAAGCAGATGACAAATCTAAACTAACAACAAAAATCCATGCCACGTAATTCGATAGTAGAGAGTACAATAATTTTGCCATTTCCTTAAATCATGGCTAACCTTTGCCGTCGAGAGTCGACGGCTTGAGGCCAACGCTTTCCACCTTGGCCTGAATCTTAGTATGTACGTTTTCTGCGCCTTCCTTCATCTTAGCCAATATACCTACAGAAAGAAATTGGCTTTAGATGCTATAATAAACGAGTATCTTTGTCAACATGAATCCTCTAACTATAATGTACTAAAAGTTCTTCTATGAGTATATGCATGAAATAAGCATTGCAAAAGTGAAATATTATCAAACATTAGAAGTAAATCAAGAATAAAAAGAGCTAATTCACGATAAAATAGCTTCTTGAACGTAACTTCAACTTAATCAATATAAAAAATATTAATTGATCAAGAGTTTTAATGTAAACGTTGGAAATTAAAAAAAAAGTAATGTATTCGAAACAAACTTTGTTTTTATACTAGAATCGTACAGAACGACAAAATTATTTGCCACGATTTTGAGAGATGATTTTACACCTTTGGAGATTATTGAAGGTTTTGTTTTAAAAAGTGAATCGTGAAATTTAGCATAATTTTCATTTTGTGATCCTATTCAGGAACAATTCAACCATTTTGTTAAAAAAAAAAAAAAAAAAATGTTAAAGCACTATTAGTAATCCACTTTTTAAACAGATTTCCACCAATCCATAAGTGTTGAATCATCTCCCAAAGCCACAGCAAAGAATGTTTTCATGTTCTGCACTCTGAAAGTGTGTCTTTAAAAATATATCATCTGTGTACATTGCAAAACATGCAACAAAATGTTTTAGTATGCATGAATATTATATCGAATTGTTTGCACTAAAAACGTAATGTGCAGAGTAAGATCGACAACTTTGTGCGAGATTCTTGTTTTTCTACAAATATATACAAAACAAAACAACAAAAAAATAAAAAAAAAAAGAAAATACATATAAACTACAATTTACAAAATGAAATTGTAACAACACAATACCGTGACGATCCTTTTCCTTTAAAATTCGTTCAACGTCGCCTGCCTTATCCTTGACGCGACCGAAAAAGTCTATAAAGTGGCATGTTAGTGCAAGTTTTTTTTATTACGAATATCAACTAAATTCAAAGTCAATATCTGTACTTGTGAAAAGGCAATAACGTCAAACAATATGTTTACCTGCAATTTTTTTATGGGCGTCTGGACTAGCAGATTGCGTAAGTGCTGCAACTTTTTGATATTCAGAGGCTGAAATAAGACCCTGCGCTTCCAAAGAACCAGGTGACATTGCTCCATACTCGTCGTTAAGTAATTGTACTATGTAAAAAAAAAAAAAAAAAAAAAAAAAAAAAAAAAAACCGAATGTATTTGACTAAACTGATAAATTACAAATATATTTCACGTCCGGAGTCAAGATCGACGCGCAACATACATTATGTATAGATGCTACTGATCGAAAACAAATCGTGGTATTGTAAGTTTTACCGATGATTCAATAAGAATATTTATGCGTTGAATAATACATCTATAGTTGTGCAACGAAAGAATAATATTTCACTTTCGATGATGTGATAATATTAATTAATTCTTGCAAGAGGTCTTTAGAATGTATCATTAAAAATTGCGTAAAACCTTAGAAGTAGAAATGTGTTTGAGGTTTTAGGAGTTCCTAAATCTTAGATATCGTTCGGCCCAGATCTCGATACGCGACTTTCGTGGGTGAGGTTGGACGGCCAGGGGGGAGGGAGGCGTAGGTACAAGGCTTCCTTTAAGCTCTATCGATTCGGTCGAAAGACGAATTACAATGCGATGAGGGCTGTTATGACGGATGCCTCGGCACGTAAGGCCTCCTTTACGAATGCATCCCGTACGTGGATTGCCTCGCTCAATTAGCAACGCGTGGAGATTAGACGAGCAAATGAATCGTACGAAAGGCGATTTATAAGGAGGATAAGCAAATGAGTGTGAATTTATCGATCAGTAATTTTAATTAGATAACGCTCGAGAGAGAGAGAGAGAGAGAAAGAGAAAGAGGAATTCTAATTTGAAACCTATACGATTTTTAAGGTTCGTATCGTTCGATATGCTAAAAACGGCCAGCGAAGTTGAACGAGGTAAACGTGCTTTATTTGTTGTTCGCGATATTTCACTGTTTGTTGCGTAACACGTCTGACGACTCATAAGCCCGTTTTAGAGTACAAAGAATTTTACACGTGTTCGCTACAGGCATCCGAACTGAGTAATTGCATACCCTGTGCAGTTTAATCTATTTTAATCGTGACATTTTCGTGTTGCAATTGTTTGATCTGCGTTTCCAGCAATCGCGAGAATTGATCCAACGATGCGAACGTTCCTCGTGTTCTTTTTTCTTTTTTTCCTTTTTCATTTCTTAACCTCTTGCGCTGGAATGACGTGCCACGCACGTCGAGAATAATTTGGCCCAAAATTGCAACATTTGCTCAGTTTTAAGTATATTTAAATGTAACCCAGGCAAAACAAATAATAAATTTATTACTTCTTAGTAATTTCTATCGGGTGATATATCGATGAATTCAGAAAAAGAAAAAGGCGAATTATTGTACACGGTTTGGTCACTTGTTATGGTCCGCGAATCAGTTACTAGCGCAAGAGGTTAAGACGAAGGTAAGCTTGACGCGTATTTTCTTTTTTCTTTTCTTTTATCGTCGATTGTTCAGTTGTCGACGGAGCTCGCAGCTCGTAATATTATTTTTACTCGTTGATAGATGGCGATGCCATGCGTCAAAGCTCGGCCGCCATCTTTATGAAATTACTCGGAATGAGAGCTAATTGAGCGTTCGAAACGCGTGTCACGGTATGTACTATGTAATTTGTTAACGCCGTAAATAAAGTGATTTATTGTTTTGACTCGCCGTTTCGCTTAAACAGTAGCATGTTGCACATAGTTTTTGTCTTATAGGTACGTATGTTTTAAAGAGTAGTATATTATACTAAGAATATAGATACATAAGGAAATAAAAATTGTAAGCATCACAGTCATACTTACAATACTCTGTTGTTCGTTTTCCATGTTTAATTAATTTGTTTGCTCTTTATGAAGGAATAAGAAGGAAAAGCAGATAAAACGATTCAACTTTCAATAAATATCATAGTTCGTGGACCAGGAGAATAAAATTTTTGTTAGGTATACCAATTATACTAACATACATATTATACGAATTACGTATATATCTATAGCGAGAATTGTAAAATCTTATTGCATTTTTTGCATTATTAGCAAGCAGTATTAAAAGTATCACATAAGCTCGGTGCATTAAATGGTACAATACCTTCTGAGAAGCACAGTCGAAGGTGAGATTCACTAATCAGCAAACATAATTCATCATTTAGGTCGGTAATACCTACCGATAATTTTTCTGAAAGCAACGAACTAACGTTCTCTTATCTAGCAAAGCACAAGATCTACCATTCACACAAAGATTCGTATTCAATGCAACAAAATATTAAAATATGGCGATAAGAGATTGCATAATTCAGTCGGATTACAGAAAATGTATAACGAGAAAATGTTTAACTCATTATTATTGATTGTGCACTTTTGGTTGGTTAAAGGTTGGTTGTTTAAGTTTTGGTACGTACTGGGAAGGTATTATCTTGTTAAATCGTCCGCGATAATCATCCACAAACTCGCGTGATAAGAGAACGTTACAACAACTCTCCGCGGAAAATTATTATCAATATGATTTCTTCACAAAATGAAATGATATCGGAAAGATGATAGTGAATTCCTGTGGTTTGTACCACCCACAAGTGCTGCCGGTGCTGTCAGTCAACGGTGAAATCTCGATAGACGCATGACCCTGCGTCATGATTATTTGAAAATTTCGGTGGCACGCTGTTTTATTTACGTTACTCGGGGAAATATGTCGGCAGTGTCGTTGAACGTTGGGAGAGTTCGCAAGTACTCTCTGATGCCATATTTGGACCGATGTCCAGAATTTCATGGAACGTACAAGGTAGTTGAAATCATTATATCTTCTATTTTGAAATGAACGTGTAAGACGTCTCTTCTGTAGTTCATCGTAATTCTCTGCGTCTTGACTACAGATAATTCCTTCTTCATATTTATTTTAATTAACCTAGGGGAAGATGAATTAACTCGGACCATCGATCTTCCGGACATTGCAATAATCTCTCTATTGAGAAATTCACGCAGCATATTTCCGTTTCAATAACTTGTTTCCACAGATGTGTTTGCTCTTTTCGCTTAGAGATTAATTTGATATTGAGAGTTATTTGACCGATTGTCAATTATCAGGTTACTGGTTGGTTCTTGTTGGTTTGACAGATGTGACGAATTTAATATGTAATTTATCTATTATACATGAAGTTTCTATAATTTGTTTAAATGAATGAGTACGCACAGTATTCATTAATATTATCACTTCATCTCTTAATTTTTCGTTCTAATATTATTGTGCTACTCCAAATATTATGCTACATTTAAATAATTTATTATTGCAAACAACGAGTTTGTCGTGAAAGTAAAACGCAATTATTAGGTATAATTCTGCTAAAATATTATATTTCTAATTTATAAATGTGGTTTATGATTTTTGGGTCTTATTTTTCTTTCGCTGTTTTTTTTTTAGTACGTTGTTAGTACTGATTTCTTAAAGTAAAACTCGCGAGTTTCAATAGCTTTGAAGTGTTCTTCGAAAAGACAATTTTATCAGGAAATCCCCTCATTAGTGTCTTTAAAAATTGTATTACTATAAATGTCTTCTGCTGATATTTGGCAATCTTATCTAACTGTGTTCTATCCATCATTTATCATTAACAAATTGCACATGATTACAATAAGAGTACAATATTCTCACCGAATAAAAAATGTACTTTTTTAAAGTACAATAAAATTTAAATAAATTAGTTCACTCATTTATTATTTACTCACTATCTAAATTCTGAATAATACAAATATTTTGCTCTCTAAACACTTATTTAACAAAATTCAATACTTTAAGAAAGAAATAGAAATATATATAGAAATAGAAAGAGATTAGTTAAGGTAATTATAAATTTTTAAATTGCTCTCAACCTTTTCCTACTTTTCACTACGATTTTTCCAAACCTAAACATATGTAAATATATTTCATAGACAATGAGTTTTGTGATCCAATCCATTTCACTTATTATCTGATACATTTTTGACAAATGTTCAAAGTGGCCAAGACATTGTTTACTTTTTGAGTAACTGACATTGTTGTTATTTATTATCGTTGGCACTCGTTTCTGTATTCTCTAGGAACTGTCTTTCTTTTCCGGATATTGAACGACTGAACAATAACCCGGTTATAAGCGTCCGCCAACTGACTATTTATTTTCATATAAATATATATTGGTTTGTCATGTAACCAACTTGTATCTTTTAATTAACAATTCGAGAGTCGACTTTACCTCTTAACTTATATTTCTTTGACAAGATGACAAAGCGAGTCGAATTTCTTGCAGCCTAGAAAAATGTCTTACAGTGAATTATATTATATTGAGCATATGTATGTAATAAGGAGATAAGAAATGAAAACAGATGACGCGAGTGAAAAATGACGTTTCTGAAAATACCGTGAAATATGAATCAGTGAAAAAGATAACTGAAGAGAAAGTGTGAAAGGATTGATACTGCTGCTGCAGTTGTATTTTCGTTTCAACAATCACTCTTGTTTTGACGTAAAAAAAAAAAACTTTTAACGTTTAAAGAACTAAATAATTTGCTTACGTCTAATTTATTTGTTATTAAATCTCAAATTAAAGTAAAGAACTACGATTCATTTTGCAATCTATGAATAAACTTTTGGTTCCAGAGTACAATTTCTACTTGCAGCTTATGGCTTGTAAAGCAGTTTCACTAGTAATAGAAGTTCAATTGTGGAAGAGAATTCAGGCCAGATCTTTCCAAATGTTATTTCACGAACGTGGAATTTCTTTTGGATCATTTGTGAAACGCAAGTGGATCGAGATCGTCACAATTTAATTTTCCTTACTATTTTTTACTGCCAATTTTAAACTAGATTTATTTCTAGTTTCATAATGCCTATATATTTGTTACGAGCTGCACCACGTAGTTCACGTGGTCTTATGTCAGACGTCAGACAAACGGCAGCGTTGATTCAAAACGTCAGTCGAGCTCGGAACACTAAGCGAAATGAATCGCGATTTTCAAAATGTACTCTTGCTCGGTCGATTTAACGAAACCGGTAAATTGCAATTATTAAATCACAATTGGATAGACACGTAGATTTCACGAGAAATCGCGATCGAAATTATGTTTCATAGAAAATCGAACCATCAATAGAACAACAGATCTTATTCTGAAACTTCTTGTATTTTGTTGAGGTATATTGTTTACATTCGCACCGTATCTTATTTTTATTTTCGTCAAATGTGTTTTATCGTTCTTTTCTTCGATCTGATCACGATCACTCCCTTGCGTCGTTCTCTTTCTCTTTTCTTTTCTTTTTTGTCACGTTAAATTTCACAATGAACGTTACAACATTGCGTAATTGCAATCAGCGTGTTTTCGTCGTCCCCGACGATTCTGATATTCATCTAGATTTTCACGATAGATCTGTAATCTGTCTCTCCCGAGATAATAATCACGTGAATTTTCGGCCAAGCAGTGAAAAATGTGATAACCAGAGTTTTTTTTTTTTTTTTTTTGTTATCAGTTTTCACATACTGTTTCAGGCAGTCTTACACACATTTGCTGTGCGATACAAGAATGAAAGAATTGGGACAGGAATAAAATCTCTTAAGGCGGATGCGTTTCAGATCGATCGAGGATAGGATTAAAAATCCTCTCGACCATGAACTACAATCGGCCGAATAAACTACGATCGATTGAATTTCTATGGTTTCATTGTGCCTGTACTCTTCTTTAAATCGTTGCAGCATTATTCGTTCCGCTATGAATCAAAGAAAAAAAAATTGAATTAAAGAAAAAAAAAAAAAAAGAAGGACAAGGTTGAATCTTCTGTTCGGTAGAAATTACATTTCAGACATGTGTTTGTGGTGAAGGACGAAATAAATAATCGTTTGTATTTCCCGTCTCATCATCATGAGATGATTCTCAAAGTATCTGTTTTACGAACACTTCAAGAGGTTGCTGAGAGGTTGTTCAGTGATCTGGTGCCAGATTGTGCGAAGAGGGTATGAAAACAGAATTAATCCGTAAAATATAATGATGTTAGATTGGTATTTGAAGGGTTTCATGAGTGAAAGTTTTGCGTAAAGTTTGTATAATTATCGCAAACAATAATTTTTCTTCTTTTCTTCTAATATTGAACAATAATAATATATTTGAGTCTATTAATATTTAAGATAAATTATGAAATGAAAGAAAATATTTGGAGGTAAAATTTTGTTCATTTCCATCGTAGAGAAGAAATATGTCTTTCTTTCATGATAGCTTTTCAGAAAATCAAGAACTATAAAAGTATAAGATACTGTAAAAGTGTAAAATGCATTAGATAACAAATGAAACGTCTCTTATCTCTCCGAATGGTACACGTATGTTTGTAATATTTGTATAACGTACGTGTAAATAATGAAATGACACATGACAATAAGGATCATTGATAAGAATGTGGAATTCTACGTTATTATTAATATTACTGAGAAGCAACATACAAATACATTTGGCTAAGTCTTTATTTCTCAAAATATCAAAGTAGTATTATTCGCTCAAAAATGTGCAGAAGAGGAAAATATACAAATGTCGAGCATTTGAATTGAAAACAATTTAAGATTCTCAATTTATAATGGCTTAATTTATCAGACCTTGAAAATGTTTCCGTATATTTTTCCACGGTAGTAAAATGGTCGAGAAATTAGAGGAACAGCTGGCTGTACCAGATTTGGATACAACTTAGGTTCTGTTTATCTTCTAATAAATTTATAACTATGTTGCTATTTCGGAACACGTTCAATGCTGTTTTATCAGTTTTTATAATTTTGTATAACTAGCAAGTGTGATTCTATTGGGTAAGAAAATAAATTGAAAGTATAAAATAAAATTCTTTTCGTAGAGTTATGTCACCAATGATGGAGCACCATATACACTGTTAGATGTAACTTGTAAATGAAAAAACGTTAGCAATAATTAACGTAGATTAATGGAGCGGATGGAAAATGCGAACATGTTCACTGTTGTCCACGATAAAGCATCTTGCGTTCAGTTTTTCAAAGATACCAGGAAAGATATCAATCCTATTGAGAAAGACAAGTGAACATGTCAAAATTTCTTTTTGCAAGATACTTTGCAAGAAAGTTGATTGATATCGATGATAATCCAAAGCTAAATATAAAATATTGCATGTGCTAGCTCTTTTGATTAAACAAACCATATCTAATCGTTTATTATGTTGTCTCAGATCCGCGAACAATAAAACTTCATTACAACTTTATTTCCTTTCATTTTTCATGAACCGACCAATTACTATTGAATGAACAATCTGTTGAGTAATTGATAAATTCTTTCATACGATAGGGATTTTCTATTTCTAGATAAAATGACAGAAGCAGAATAATCAAAATAAGCTAGAACAAACGTGCAAATTAAAAGTAGCAGTGTGGATTCTAATGACTGGAATAAAATTACTATTAGATTTCAATAAGCGTATAATGTAATGATAATGTCATTCTGATTTTTACAGGAACTTGGATCGCAACCATTGCCAACGATTGTAACAGAAGATGCAGATACCTCTGGTCAGGCTTCTCAAGATCAAGGTCATAGGCCACGCGCAGGTGAGGTGATCGTGTTTTATCATTTAATTAAATATCTTCGTTCATCACTAATGTTATTTACGTGTCGAACACGTTTTTTGTTTTTAATTACGACAGGAACATGGGGTTCGCATTCGAGAACTATCAGGAAACCGACCTCGGGAAGCGCTCCTGGTTCTGGAAAGTCGACTCCTCTTCCGCAACAGCCGGAACCTTCAAGTTCGTCAAGCTCGAGCAAAGGTGGCAGAAAAGCATCTGGCACGCGGTCTGGCTCCACCAGCCGCAGTAATAGCCGTAGCAATAGCGCGGAACGTAGAAGAAGCGGTGGCACTGTCGACGATACGGCCAGCCCCAGTAAAAAGCCAGCGATATTCGATGCGTTTAGACCGAGAAGTAAATCCGATGCTAGCAAGAGAAAGCCCAGTATTATAGCGAATATGAAGAGCGCTGTGCAGGTACAATAATAGCTCTGTTGCTCTTTAGTCAACGTCAATTGGCTGTTTGAGAAATGTACATGACACCCCCTTAATCTTTTGTTATTGAGCAACATTTATTTAGACTATTTAGAATTGTAAGTACAGTGGTGTGCAAAGGTTTTTTACTTTCTGCTCAAAAAGCACAAAGATATTTTAAAAAATTAAATTTTATACTTGTGGCAAAAAGGATAGTACGTAAAGTGAACCGTTAATTAGAGCAGCCAATTGATTTTGAATGAATAATGAATATATTTGTATGGAAGAAATCAAGGAAAGATTATGCCAATTGAACACTGTTTGATGTTCTGCAGCATTCATTGTACAGGGGCTCGCATGGGAGCTCGACTTCTGATGTGCGTACGGATAAGGATCATCATAGAGAGAATAAGGATCATAAGGAAGGTAGAGAACCTATGGGACGTCCTCGAGCCGGTTCAGAAAGTAGTAGAAATCCTGTTAGCAAAGTAATGGATCTCATTAGGCATAGAAGCCACAGTACTCTTAGTGCAGAAGATAAACGAAAAGCGGTGAGCAATTTAATTTTATATTATCTACATTTTTTAATGTTAAACCGTTCTAAGAACATAATGTTTTTGCTTCAAATTTGCAACGATGATTATCCTGTGTGTAGTTACCGACATAGTGTTTAAAACAGATGTCTACTTTATCATTATGATACTAACAGTTGATCGACTCGAGAAGACTCGTTCACAGATAAAGTACCTTATGATACATAAACATAATTACAAAATTAATATAAGCAAACATAATTCTCATTCGTTTGATGAAGAATATAAAAAATAGTTTGTATAATTAATTAATATTTCAATTGGTACTCAAAAAATTTACTTAATACAATATTTTTGTTTCATTATAGAATTTTATTTATTTTAAACTCTTTTCTGCGTTATTAATTTAAAATTATTAATTATGTACTCTATATAGAAAGAAAAGTTAATATTTTTGAAACCTTGAGTAAGAGAACTGAGAAAATTAGGACAAACTTCTTTCTCGTCATATTCATTACCGTTCCAGTCTTAAACGGAGAATTCAAAATTGCACCGTGCATCTCAGTGTTTCTGTTCTCGTCGGAGCATGACTTTTAGAAACGAATAACCACTGCTGGTTCGTCCCAACAATAGTATCTCAGGGAACAAAAGGACGATCTCTGAAAGCAGAGAACACGTGTTTTGACGTTGACGATATACGCCTTCATCTTTTCTTCACACAATTCGCCTAACTATAATGCTAGAAAATCGTGTTCCTTTTCACTGTTATTCTAATTTCACTCATACAACTTTTTGTTACTCTCACTCATAATTTTTAATTGCAACATAAAAGTTAATATTTAAGAAGACCTTAATTCAAATAAAAGTAACTAATCTTCGTTGCCACATGCATTCCAATAACAAAGATGCAGCTTTGCATAAAAGAAGAGGAATTGTTAGCTGAACGTTATAGCAGTCGTTCTTGTACCTAAGTCGTAAATAGCATCTGTTCAAACATTGAAGTCACTACTCGTGACTCCGTTACTGATTATTTTAGTAAATATCAGCGTACTTTTTCCTCGACGAAAGTCGAGTTTTGGACTCGAGAGATTCTCTTTAAATTTTTTTATTTGTCGTTAAAATTAACGTTGATACTCGAATCGGAATTAAAATATCTAGTTCTTTTTTTCCTGTCATAGATCTATTAATAGGATTTGTGACGAATAATTGCACGTTCGTTGATTATCATTTCGCAATTACATAGATTTCAATGAATATTCTCCCATTTTATGTAAACGCAGCGTGACCCTGAAATAATCTTTCTTAGATAATTTTCAGCGAAATTTCTTGTTTCAACGTTCTCGGTCGAGTGTCACATGACTCGTTAGCGCTGAAACCAGTTTCGTTTCTCCTACCGATCACAATACCGTGACAAATTTCGTCGTGCAATACTTATTTCTGATTCTTGTTGTTTCAGTTCTCTCGTGAAGGTAGCTTGTGGTAAATACGAACGTTTTAATTAATTCATTTCAAAATTATTATATATAAAATATTATATATTATATATTAAATATTATAAATTATTATACGTAAAACACATTGGTTTATTTCATATCGGATCTAATTTACTAAAAGTCGTACTAATTGTAAGTTTTTCAAAAATTTCGACCAATCTAAATCATCAAATCAGTTAATCCATATTACATTTACACTACATTAAATTTATCACGTTGCATTTGTAACATTAAGTTTAATTTTCGTGCAAATTCATATTCTCGGCGATTCACGATCGACGCGACTTGTTTTAAATTTAATCTGCTGGAATTTCAAACTCACGCTGGAATTTGACTTCTCCGCGGAAATTGAATTTAATTAATGAAAATCGTTGATTTACTTCGCCCCGGTTGGTTTAACAATAAAAATAGAGAAAATTATTCAGGAAAATACGTTGCCGATTACCAATGCAAATTTCGTATTGAAAGACTTTCTGTGAAACTGTTCATCGGATATTTATGCTTCAATTATGAAATGAATATATATATTTCTCCTATGCGAATGTATTTGAATATGAATATATTTCTCTCCGACCGGAGTTGACGTTTACCTAATTATAATTTCTCATTAACCACGGTTCAGTTCGATATGCAGAATTCACTGGACGGGTGGTTTGAGCGTGTAGAGAAAGAGCCTATGACGTTCAGATTTCGGTGGGAGTTACGCGTGTTTGTACATGTATGCTCGTGCATATGTAAGCAGGCTAAGCTTGTGTGTGGTCGCGCGTGCACGAGCACAGAGAACGGAGAAAAAGACGGATTCAAAGGCGGCGTTTTTCACTCAGTGAGCCACGGAACTTGCAACGTTGAAGGTGCTAGGAAAACGCGTGCACACGTTTCCTCAGTGCGCGTGTATTTTCTAAACCGATCCGAGTACTACGTTCTCGCTCGCGAGAATTCCATTTCCAATCTCATGGAAGGTTTGCAGTGTGTCGTACTGGTGAAATTTCCACAGTAATTCCCTTAAACCGTGATCACGTCACGTTTTCACTTGTTATGCAACAACCGTCTGCTCTTTCGATCAAAGATTTATACATCTTTTTCTTTTTCTTTTTTTTTTTTTTGTAGATCTGTGACTGCGAGGTAACAGGAAATTGAAAATTGGAATTTGGTTTTCAATTTGGTTAGCGAAGTTTAATTATTATTCTCAAGTGATGATCGGTATTTATATTGTAGTATGCACACACGTCGAAGTTATAAAGAGAATTGTGATTATTATCAAGGAAATTATAAAATTATTCCCTATTATTAGAATTATTCTAAAATTATTCACTATTGTTCCCTAGATTAATTAGAAAAGAGTTAGTTTTTTTTCTAGAATCAAAGAATATCGCTTTCAACGGGTATTCTTGATGCTCCAAAGCATGGGTATTCCAACAACTTCTCTTCAAAGAAATATCATTCAGTTGTACTTGCAACTGTATTTTTGTTATTTTAAATTCCGGCATTGCAAAAATTATAATTTTGTTTTGTTGTTGGCGCGTTGAATTCGTTCGGAAAATGATGTCATATTTATACTCGTCCTGCTCTACGATTGAACAAAAAGAATCGTATGGCCGCAGTTTTCTTAACTGCAACATAAAAGACGCTGAATGGTAATTTGCGGCCGTGAAGGATGTCTCGAGTTCATTGACGAAGCTCCTCCCCTATTGTTCGGTTACTTCGGTTCTTCTAAATTGAAAGCTGGCAGTTTTATACTACTCTCTTCTCTTCGTCCTCTCTTCTTTCACTTCTTTCGCCAATCCGAGTTTCAGACATAGTACTCCAACAACTTGCGAAAATACTCGTGTCGCCTTTAACGCTTAACTACGTAAACTCTTGCTACATTATAGTGTCTCACTCAGTTTAATAATTTGATTTATTCAATCGTTATGAAATCGTGTTATAAAAACCAATTACACTTGATGGTATAAATTTCTCTTTATTGCTTTGAAGTTGAAAACGTGGAATATACTGAATCTTCAAACCTGTTTCTTTGCGTATAATTAACGAAGACAGATCAATTAATTTCTAACAGAAACTGATGAATTCATTTCCACATAATGAGACCAATAATTCGAAATTAATTCATCTTTCACGATTTCAACACGAGATCTCAATTCTTCGTTAAATTGCGCCAGTAAAATGAAGATCTTGACTCCTTTCAAAGACGTGTGATCCACAATCGAAGATCAAAGATCGCTAACTAAGATTTCATAGCTTTTGAAAGCCGTTTATTCGCCGACAGAGGGACAGATGTGAAAAATTAACATGAGTAACGTTTATTTTCGTGCGTTGTGAAATGTTTACACTGCATTGAAATATGGAATGTATACGGCGTAGCGTAGGAATAATTTCGTCGCATCTTCGCTGTATTTGTCACGTTTAAATTGGATTCTGCAGCAAGTTTCTGGAAATATTTGGAACTTCTCTGCTTGACGACCTAGATCCATTGTCTTCAAAGTAAACTGTGCCGTGCATATCGTCGTCTTCTTCTTCTTCTTCTTTTTCTTTCTTTTTTTCCAGGCGCCTTATGAAAGTGATAACCAGTGTAAATTGCGGCGATTATTAGAGCGAGACAGGCCAATCATTTGCATAATGTTAATGCCTGTGCATATCTGATCGGATGATCGTCGATATTTCTTTATTTCTTTTGCTCTTTACTTTGTAAATTTGCCTATTAGACACAACCAGATAAGCTATATATAGGTGCTGTATCCATGTAGTATGTTGCCTTGTTACTTATTACTTTCCATCATCAGTTTAACTCGATAGTATAGTATTGCAGAATTACAATATCGTAGCATTACAAATACTGTTAGTTTTAAAAATTTTTTATAAAAGCTGTAGGTAGAAGAAATGTATTTTTATGACGTCAGTGGCAAAAAATAGAAAATACAAATTGAAAGAATCGCCTAATTCTTAATTGGTTAATGAAATAAGTATTATGTATAACATAATTATGTTTTGTGCCATTGGTAATGCAATTTCAATTACATTATATTTCTTCAGATCTCTTGGTGGTTACAAAAAGCATGGGTGCTTACAAAAAGCATGGGAGAGGTGGCAAAAATATATTGAGTATTAAAATTGGATAGCACTATGCATATTTTGTCAATATCTACTGAATACATTTATTTCAGGTTATATATGGTTTAATGGCTTTTTTTTTCGTATATACGTATTTAGAAACAAAAAAGTCTCAAGAGAAGTTAGCCTTCGTGTGCATTATCAGTAATTTAATTCTAGATAATGCAAATTGTACCACAACGTAAACTGCGAGCGGAATTAATTATTATTTACGATGAAGAACGTTAGTCTCGTGCGTCATAAACGATTTAATTTGTTTTTTTTTTATATGTATAAAACAAAAGTAATTGCGATGAATGTTTTTTTAAAATCAAAAAAATACCGTGATGAATAAGAAATAGATGTATTTCAGATCAGTTCGAAACACAAGCACTGTGATAGTGTTTTAAATCTGTTGCATGCGTCCGTCGTTACGACTATTTATTTTCTTTTCATCTCGTCCAGGGGCCTTCAACAATTTTGCAAACTATATACGTCATTTTGATCATAATGTAGGTTTTAACACAATACAGTTTTAACTTCCAGCAAGTTTTATTATAACATTTGGAAAATAATTTTACAATGCTGCGTACATTGAAATCAGTACATTGATCGTTACGTTAGACTTAATTCACGTTCAATGCATAGAACATTGTAAATGTTATCATAAAATGCGTATGTTGATAAGAACACACCACTAATGCGAACCGGTTGTATTTTACTATCTACTTGTTATCACATTCGGTATTCTTTGCGATATCGTGGATAATTGTCTAAAATGAACCGAGTTTCACTTGCAAGAAGAAATAGTCATCTTCATCCATATTTATACGTAGAATGTTCTTCCATTTCCGGCTTTAACGTTTAAAGCACTACCAGCACTAGCATTACTAAATACCACTCAGCTGACCTTTTCTTATCATTGTCCAGTTTTGATTTATCAACTCATCAAACTCGACTGCTATCAGTAACTTTTTCCTTTTCTTTTTCTTTTTTCTTTCTGTTTTTCGGCTGCAACGATTTTATTGGGGTCTTGTTATGTTTCATTTCATTTTTTTTTCTTATTGTTAACTTTGTCTCTTCGCAGAAGAGATTTAAAATAATAATTTTAATGAAAAATCTAATCTGTTTGGCTGTTTTTACATCGGTAAGAATGCAGTGAACAAACCTTGTGTCATCGGATTTGAAATTATGTGATTATGCGATAATAGTGCGTAGTAAGTTAAAAGTGCAATATGTCGTCGTATTTTCGATGGATAAAGAGTGGGAAGAAGGATGATTACTTCGAAGCGAAACCAAGAAGTCGTTCTTTAGACTCGAAGAGTCTCGAGGCATCAGGGATACGATTGATCCTTCAAAATGTACTTGAAATTTGTTTTTTTTTTATTATATAACACGATTTTTCAGTTGTAAATAATATGTCGATGTTTTGCAATAATCATCGTTGCAATGAATATTTCATATGCTGCCGTACAAATGAAAACTCGTCGAAACGGAACATGATAAGTCACGTATTTTCTAATTTTTCCACGTAGGAACATGTTGGCAATTTTAGTTGATCTTAGAACTAAATATAAATTTCTCTAGAATTGAAAATATTGGATAATGATTGATAATATTAATTGAAAATATATATCATCAGCTTCTAAATATTTCGTCAACTAAACAGATTGACATTAAATCTAGAAAATCAGCGAGAATGTATTTAACATGTTCTTTTTCTGTTCTGCGTCCATGCTATTTCAATAAATGCGGGTTCTGGTTGAAATAAATATTTATTACTGTTACAGAGAACTGCAGCTCAACACCAACCTCAGTCTTCACAGAGTAAGTATAAGTGTGTTTTACATTTAACTAGATTTAGAAGCGGGTGTCTGATTATTCCCAGCTACATAAACATTTAAGTAATAAAGAACATACATACGTGTCGAGATAACTGAGATGTGTCTCTCTCTGTGACTGATAACATCTGAAAAACAAAATTATACGCTTTCCAGTTCTTTTTTTTTTTTTACATCGTCGCAACACATGATGTATAATTAACTTTTTTTTTTTTTAAGTTAAATTTAGTTCAAAGAATTTACATATTCTAATATTTATTCTTAATATTTAGAATGTAATAAGAACGTTTCACTTTTTTCATATTGGTCACATCAGATAATGTTGCGTAAATATATATTACAATTTCTCAATATTTCTCAATATTTCTCAATATTGTTGCACAGAAGTGTTCAGATATAAGTATAGAACATAATTTAATTAGAATCAGAAAAAAAGAGATCAATAATCTCGTTATTTACAACTTACAGAAATATTTGAGCGCTCTTCGAAACTTTTTTTAAAAATATATCGCTTGCCTATGAAAAGTTTTGAAATTTTATTAGCGCCACGAGAGACACGGCTACCATAATTATATCGGTAAAGTTTCGATTATTTATATTTTAAAATGATCATGAAACAGTTAATTTGTTTATTACATTAACAAGCTTATATATTTAACACCTGTTACATGTTTACAAGAGTAATTATACAGTATATGTATGTTAGTAGTAAGCTCTTATATAACTCCTATATATATACACATATACACATCTTTATATTGATTTCAAATTTTATCAGTATATCACGACAGTCGAATTTTATATATTGCATCGTTTCAAAAATTTCAAAAATTTCAAGATACATGAAAGTTACCAGTAGTAAATATTGTTTAAATATCCTCGGGGGCTTTGAAACGTTAGGCACCTGGCTTATCGGCGATAAAATATTCTGCGAGAACTTCCGCCACCCCCGCTAGATGTCGCCCTCAAATCGTTTAATATGGCGCGCACATTCCGAAGCATGCTGGGACGGCCGATGCTGGCGGGACTTGCGCCTCAGATGGTTTTTGTACCGCAACGCGTACGGTGGGCACGTGCTTGAAAGTTGCCCGTTTCGTGTTCACTCGCCAGCCTTAACGATCAATGCCCGCGATTCTTTGAAACGGCGTCATTACTGGGATCACCAGTGTTCGTGCACGCGTCACGGGCCGTGCTTAATCTACAATCGGGCACACCGATCAACACGCCGTTGTGCGCGTGAATCGTCGTCCCTCGCAGAAAAGTCGTACGTGCGACATGTAACGTAGGACAAGTATCGTTTCTTTCGAGATTTCTTTCTTCTTTTATTTATTTATTTTCTTTTTTTTTTCACGAAACTTGATTGGCGTTCGAAACGTTTGCCTTTCCGACTTCAATTCTACTTTTACGTGTAGTTTTTTAACGATCGTTGAGAACTTTTACGACGATTGAGAATCGAATGGCTAGTCGAGCGAATTACGTGTCAATAACGGCACGATCTGCGATCGTAAACGTAAACACGGTTCCGCGTTGCGTGCCACTTTGCGACAAACGCCCGTGTTTCGAACCGGCAATCGAGGGTCGGTAGTTTTTGCTTGTTGACACGACTTTCGTCGTTGAGATTTGCTGCGCAAATCAGTCTCCGATGGTGCTTCCAATCGATTTGCACGTACGTGTATACGTGTCCCGATGGACTTTCGAAATCGTCGATGTGTTAATCCCTGTCGATTGCGGACTAACTGTGCAGAAGTGATCGGTGCGGCGATTTCTTTCGTTTCGCAAAAGGGAGATCTTGCTTTTACGCTTGGATAGTGCGCGGTGCAGATGTTTTGTTGGATGTAGTGCGTCGTGAGATTTACAAGTGAAAGAGAAGAATCGGGGGAATCGGTCGCTGCGTTGTAAACGATCCACCCTGCAATAGTTGGTAAGTGTCTTCTTTTCTATTTTTTTATTTTTAATTACGGGGAGACGTGGACGTTTATTCAACAAAAGTGAGCATCTGTGACGCTCACCTTGAGGATTCGAAACTTCTTATCGTTGTCTTATGCACTTATCTCGCACGAACCTCTTGCGCTGGAATGAGTGTCACGCTCGTCGAGAATATTTGTAAATATTTTCTCAGTTTTAAGTATATTAAAATATAACCCAAGCAAAACAAATAGTAATTTCTATCTGGTGATATACCAATTCGAAAAAGAAGGCGAATTATTGTATATGGTTTGGTCACTCGTTATGGTCCGTGAACCATACGAGTGACCAGCGCAAGAGGTTAGAGTTATAAGTTCGTAAAAGTGAACTATAACGGGATATAATGTAGTATCCCGCTTTTCAATTTTATTAAAAATGGAGTTTCGTACGAGGAAGTATTGCGATATATTTTCTCTGGTGATTACTAGGATTACTAGCTTATTATGTACTATATATTATTGCTAGTTGTAACAGTAAAATTAGCGAACCAATAAAAATCTTAGAATTCGGTAAACTCTCGCATTGCTACCAGAAATCTACCAATGTGCTCGGGTATTTATAAGCAGCGTGCAATATATTTTAGATCTAAGATATTTCATTTTCTTTTCTCGTGTTCTCTCTCAGTCATTCTGTCACGTGTGTGGTCACACCAAAATAAATGAATGACGAAAAAGAAACTGACGGCAGGATCGTCTTGCACAGTTAAACTAAAATATTATTAGTAAAGTTTCACGAATTAGAAGCTACAAGTGATCAATGTCAATAAATACTCTTCCATAATGTTAGCAAATTTGATGATAATGTAAATCAAATTTTACAAGTAATATCACAAAATTACTTGAGTTTAGCTCTTGAACCATTGTAAAATTATGATAAGGAAATTTATGACTTATAATTTGTAAGTTGTTGATTGGTTAACATTGCTAGCTAGTGAATTATAGTACAAGTCTGGAGAACTTATTTTCTTTTCTGAGTCACTGATTTAACTCGGCCGTGTAATGTAAATAATCTTTTTTCTTGTCATATTGTATGCTGGTTGCAACGATATTAAGGATATAAATCAAGTTAAAAATACACACTGTGTCACATACATCCAGGGTCATTAATGTTCTTGCAATTTACATTTGTCACTCATCATGAAATTGTGTATATGTACATTTCAAGGTTACATGTGACACGAAGGGTTAAAAATTTGCCTTGAAATTTCTTGCAACGCGTCAAAAGAAAGAAAAAAAAAGGACAGAAAATACGTAATTCCGTTTGAAGCCATAAATATTGAGCTTAAGCAATAAAAACTACAAACACTACAAACAGATTAAGATAATAATATACTCATTAGATAATTCAATCATTCAATGTTTAACTAGGGATTTAAATTTCATTGCAATTTGAAAAAATTTCAAATGAAAAAATTTAAAAATTTGAAGTTTAATTATGATTACTAAACCTTCTAACGTTATAGTAATGTAAATTACCAATTTCCATCGAAATATGAGTGTCATTAATATGTATTTAATATAATACATAATAAATATCAAATAAATGTTAAAATATTTTTAATATAATTAACAAGTTACCAGACAAGTTATAAACTCAGATTGAAAAATTATGAAAACTTTTTAATCGATATAGCACCGAAGTTGGTTTAATTAGTCTCACAATTCAAAGGAAAGTTCATGCAACGCTTACAAAGAAAATGATTATACATTGATATTTTATGAAACGTCTATTAAGTTTTAACTTTAGTTGTAAATTTAGTTGTTACGCTTCTTTTCGAACTTTAAAATTTTTTAGTTGGATTTAATTTTATTGACCATTATAATTAATGTAAGTGTTTATAAAATTTTCTGGTTTAACGCGTGAATAGGTCAGACTATAAGCAAAAGAAATTCTATCTAATGAAAACATGTTCATCCGTGTTAAGTGCTTATGCAAACATATTCAGCAAATTTTGAAATTTAACTCTTTACAAGAATTTCGGTATTTTAGATATTTTAGAGAGAAGATTGGTTTATTTGAGAAATAGAATTTATACGCTAATTTGTAAATTGAAAATTGAAAAAAGAATAATAAATATAAAATCGTATTAATTGGTATATTAATTTTTTTTGTTAAGAAACAGCCGTAGATAATTTCGAAGCGAGAAATATTACATTTGAATACAAAATCCGGAAACTAATAAATTCGAATGCACAGACAAAAATTCCGACGTAAAAATTGAGGAAGATTATCAACCGAGGGAAATTCGAAGATTAAAGAATTAGGATTCAAAAATCTCGAAATTTGAAAATTCTCAAAAAATTCATACACAACATACAATTTCAAAGTTACGAAAGTTTCAAAAATTTCAGACCATTCGACAATTTTACATTTGACGAACGTATTTCTTTAAAAAAGAGGGAGGGGGAGTCGATTGAGAGAGAATTGTCGCGCAGTTATATCACCTGGAAGCTGCGTGACAAAGTTTCAAAATTTAATTGCCAAGCTTACAAAGGGAGTGCTCTCTGTTTTACTGGGTCAAAAGAAGGAAAGTTCGACTTACACAAACAGCGTGCCTCCCGCTGAGGCGATTCTCTCGAGAACCGAACGGCTACCGCGAGCTCTCGCAATTTTGTGTGTGTTCCAAGGAACAATCGCCTTGAACTACAGATGCGACGAAGCCTACAGCTGCGAGAGTCGAGGAGTTGGCACTTTTTGTGTAAGGGAGAAGGGTGGGAATACACTTACACTATTGCACATTGATAACACTTGGAAAACTAGAGTGGCGACACTGGTCAGAGAGATTGTGTGTATGTGTAAGTACGATGTAAATGGTGCGGTGTGTACGTAAGCAGGAGCCAATAGAAGCCGCATTCCTCTATTCTGCCAACTCCTCAGAATCCCGATAGCGGTGTTCCAAGGACAAGGACAAGGTCACACGGCATGAGATCCCTCCTAACCAGGACCCTTTTCTCACGGATTCTTTCTTTTACTTTCCACGTGCTTTTACTTTCCCTCGTTGCTATGACGATGAGGGTAGTTGGCGATGAAGGAATCCGATTCAAATCATTATTACGCAGTGAATCGAGTATTTGACGAGAAGAGGGAAATTAATGGTCGTGCGTGAAGCTATTTTCTTATTAATTATTTCGCTTTCGTTGGCCCTCTTGTGACCTTTGAATCATTTTGAGTATTGTTTCTCTCTCTTTCTCTCTCTTTCCTTCTTTAAATTGGCAAATATACGGGAATCTATAGTTACTAGCACGCGTGATTTTTTTATTTCAACTTTGTGCTAAAGATCTGCTTAAAATCTCCTTTTCTCGATTAAAACGAAAGCGGGATTTGAGGTGTATAAAATTCGAGAATCACAGTAGAATTTAGTTACGAGATGAATGGTTAGATAGGGTTTTTTGATAGTTCTATTTGTTTATTGTGCATAACTTTTTATCCCTAGAAATTAGAATTAAATTTTCGAACTTTATTCAATATTCAGAATTTGATTATTGTTTGACAGTGATTGTTGTTATGTTCGATTATCAAAGTTTGACACACGATATGGACGGAGCTAGGAAATATGAGAATAGTAACAGAGATGAATCGACTGATAGTTATAGATGGTCGTGTGAAGCCTCATTGAAGATTTAATGAAGAATTTGTGCAACCATTCAAAAATTTGGAAATGTTTCACAAGCTACTATTTTTTGAACAACGCGTTTTTCTGTTCCAAACGAAAATCGTTGGCGAAGCGTTGTCCTTGTCTAGATTTCATAAATTTTAATATGCTTTGTAACAATACAGTAGCAAAATAACGCAAGCATGAATAAAGATATTGTCGATATAATATAAATGCGCAGAAAATAAATTTCTATTGTTCAGTGCTACTAATAATTCCGTTTAATATTAATTTATTAATCACGTGTTAATATTAATTTAATATAAGTTCCTTATTCACAGTATTATAATAATTTACGTTATTTCTTCGGATCCCAATTTATTTCCAATTTACTTTTAAAGCGCAATTTTATTCAAGTGTGCGCTATAAATTGTAATAACATAAGCACCTGCGATCAATTAATTTCCTGTCACTTGACTAAAGCATTGTTGTAAAACACTTCCAAAGTCATGAATCATCTGCCACTAAATTTGTGTTTACGACACAAATTTTTCATCGGAAAGCAAATTTTCATTAAATATATTGCACGTCATAAATTACAATAACACGATGTAAAACATACAAAGTGTTCCCAAAAGTGACTGAACAATTACTTCTTATTAAATTCACGTTTACATCCATAATTCGTAATAAAATTCTTTTTATTGAAGGAACTAAAAAAAAAAAAAAAAAAAAAAAGAAAAAAAGTGAAGGGAAATGTGACACGACAATCAATTTCTGACAATACTCTCGATTATTCGCGAAATACGATTTACATACATGCTTTTGGATATGTAGGTCGAATATCCAAGTACTTCTCTTAAGTAGTTGTAGTAAAGACCTCGCCACAGCTGGTTCTGGAAATGCAGCTTGCTGCTGACGGCTCTTCATCGGCCTTGAAGAACCGGTTCCGAGATCCACATGTCGATCGTATCGATGCTCGAAACCGGAAACGCGTGTTTTGGGAGATGGCGAAATATTAAAACGCTTGTTTATAGGCGTCTCGTCATAGAGCGAAACCTCATTTACGGTTATCGTTTCACACATCTCTATTATAGCACGCAATAGTGCTGTGCTTGCCACTGTTTCCTTCAAACCTTTCGATTTTTCGAGGAAAAACATTTGTAGGTACTTGCTCATAAAAGGAATGTTTATCATTAGATTGTTGGTGTAACACACACATATATATATATATATTTTTTTTCAAAATTCATTTTATGTTGATTGGGTTTAAAATTGCGTTTAAAAGTAGAGAAGTAGCGCTGTTGATTTAATGAAAAATTATTCTTTCTAAACAAAGTGAAATAGCAATTTCGGACAAACAAATATTCTCCTGGCTTCGTGCGAATATGCGTGCTCGGTAAATTAGAATCGGTTGCACACTTCAATTGACATGTTTTTAAATCTGTTAAAATATGCATACATGCATACGTATAATAATTCAGAAGGGACGAATTGAAAAATTAAAAATTCGTGTTCGGGAATTACGAAACAAAAAAAAAAAAAAAAAAAAAAAAAACTGATGGAAAATCGAACGTCGGTGATGTGGAAACATCGTACAGTTCAGAATAAACGATTTTTTTTTTTTAGAACATATCGTACCTGAAATTAATGTTCTATTCATACATATGTATGTACATATGTACACTTTCGAAAATATACTGCCTTTCTTTTGTCTCTCGTTTTTACGTCGAACGAAGCGAAAAGAATGTTTGACGTAAAATTGAAAAACGTTGTACTAAGAATTGATGTTTTTTTTTTTTTAACATTTTGCTCATACGATATTTTTTTTGTCGTATTTAAATTTGTCGATAGATCGATTTCATGCATTTCAGATATAATTTTTAATTGGTTGCTTCAGCCTCTGTGTTTGCTACCTGTCATTCTATTAGCGACTTTGCCCTGTTAAGTGCATAATAATTGCATCACTAATGTCGTTAATAACTCGACGCAACTTTCAAACGAATCTGCGTCGTTTCAGTGTGTTACAGCAAAATATTTTTAAGGATAAACGAAGTTCACGATGTCTTATTGATTATTTATTAACGTATTTAGTGCCAGACTACCTCTAAGATTTGTGCTAGTAGATACTTTGAAATAGATTGGTATCTATTTTAAATTAAGGGGAAGCAGTTTTCGACGTGTTGAATTTTTAATTTGCGAGAGAGACTCTTTTTTTTTTTTAAAGTGTATATGAGACAACGTTTTCCTTTAGCTTCGATAAATTACAATAGGTACTTAGTTGTTACATTATTCATTTCATGCATAGTCACGCAATAAAGTTAGCGTGGATTTATTAATCCTTTGTATAACGTCGTGTAATTTCAAGCCACATCAATTTTTGCGCAGATCGAAGTTAAATTGGACCGTATCCGCGATCAACGTCTATTTCTGTCCACGATAAATTAATAACTGTCCACCATAAATAAAACAAAAAAAGCGAGATTAAAATTGAATTAGACACATCAAGGTGTTCCCCTATCAACAACGATAAATTCACCGATACGAACATAACGTTAGAAGTAATTGACCTTGCGACAAACTTGAAAACAATAACCGACAGAGTGTTTGTGCAGTTTCAGTATTACCGGAAGCTCCGAAAATCTCATTAACGTTCTCTATCTTATTAGGTAGATCTGGTATATCTCGCACGGGGTACAGTGTATGTCTAACGTATAGTGCTCGCCTGCTTCTATTTCCCTAAATCGAATTACAATTCGTTGCGAGGAATCTCACCTGTCTTCTGTAATCCACGTCTCAAGGTCTTCACGACATAATACCCACTCGTGCTCGCGAGATCGGGTTTCTAAATGTGAACGGTGAGGGGGAAAAAGAAAAAAAAAAGAAAAAAGAAAAAGAGAAAGAAAAAGGAAAACTCAACCCTTCGAGTGGCCATTGTACGTACTGCATCGCGCCACTGCAGTTAATGCGATATATATGTAATGCATCACGTAACGCGCATACCTTCAGCTGCGAGGCACCAGCTGCATCATTAATACGAAAAATATTTAACTGCAGCGAGCATGTTTCTTCAAGATTAATGGAAATTCAGTCTCAATTGAATATTCGTTCGTAGGTGGACTTTGTTTAACTGTATTTTTTTTTTTTCTTTCCCTCGAGCTGTACGCTTTTAGTAACATTATCCAAGAAGTATTTGGAAATTTGTACAATTACCGAAAATCGAGCTTCGTTACTTGTTCGGTTATTTGTTCGGATGTATTTAAACTTTGTCCTCGTCGAGTTTTAGCCTTGACGAATGTTTCACTTGGAAACTGATTTAAAAGGGCTCTCGAGCTTTCTTTAGCTTTGAGAAATGTTTAACATTATTGAAAACAGGCGATTCCTTTATCTTCGATTTGATAAACAATGTTTTGTGATTCCTCGTAATTTGAAAGTCTGTTTACTACATTTTAGACGAGATTCAGAAGATTTCCCCCCTTTGTAGTAAAATTGTAGAAATCAAGTCGGACGATCTTTTATGCATTACAAAGTGACTAATAGATCAGATCTTTGATTAATTTTAACTTTGAGGTAACAAAAGTCGTCCTGTCTTACAGTTTCTATAGGTACTTCACCACTTATTCATCCATTGTCCTCTTTCCTTTAATTCATTCTAACGAATCAACTGATCAGCTCTCTGAGATCTCTCAATTTTTTTCATAAATGCTTCGAGGCAATCCTTTTGCATAGTACTCTCTTTCTTTCATTTAATACTCGTTAATGTTTCCCATCATTTGCCTCTCCTCTTTTATTTAAATTTAAATTTATAAATAATATTTATAAAAATTTAAATGTTTCGTTTAATAATATTCGCAGATCACCTTAATCCTTATTTTTATTATTCTTTTGATAGTCTCACATTTCCGTGACAGAGAAAAGAACAGTCACATTAAAAAGAAAATTATTATATTTTATAATTTATTATATTAATATAATAATATAATAATTTAATAATTTATTATATTTACTAAGAGCAAAGTGTAAAATATATCTGAACACAGATTACTGATCCTGAGATATATTCTTCTTCTTCTTCTTCTTCTTCTTATTATTATTATTATTATTATTATTATTATTATTATTATTATTGACATTTTTATCTCCTCGCGTATAGGATAATTCTTATCATGCAATTTCGTATCCCGTAGATAAATTATTTTGCAAAATTGTTGCTCCGTTACCTTGAGCCGCGTATTTTTCAATCGCATATCGTATATTTTAATGCGATGCGAAGCTTCAGTCCATGTTCATTTAATATCTCATGTAAATAAGATATTACAATTATTGCATCGATACCATTGAATATATCATTAAATACAAACGTTCAAACTTTGCTTCATTATCGCTCTTAGTAAATATCATTCTGTTTTTTTCTTTTTTTAATGCGATACATTTGTCACACGACTTTTTTTTCTCTGTCATGGAAATGTGAGACTATCAAAAGAATAATAAAAACAAGGATTAAAAGTAATCGAACGTGCTTAAATCGAATGATAGTTGTTTCGTAAGTTACGGCAGGTTTCAATATATTACGAGGTTCAATTTATCATTATTTAAGGGGGCAGGATAGTTTGACGGGCTTAAAAGTTACGAATACTTTGGAGGGTTAGTAAAAAAAAAAAAGTACATATTTGATTGACATGAGCTTTTGTGGTTTATTTTGACATATTATGAACTATAAACAGCAACATTAAAAAAGAAGAAAAGAGAGCTCTTATTTAACTTTTCGACGGCATCCTTTTTCCTAAACTTTTTTTTACATTGCCTATCGGTGTGCATGATTTCAACCGAACAGGATTAGTTGCAACAAAAAGGCAAGAAAAGTTCGAGAGTAAACGATATTCTCTAGGGATTGACGATCCAACATTTTCATTTCTGTGAAAATTATGAAAACAGCATCTATTTGTTTTTGATGTATCGAATTTATGCCAAAAAATTCTACGTTTTTTTGTTTATATTTTTCGAAATTGTTGAAAATTAAAAAATGATCGACCGTCAATCTCTAGTTAATGTTACACTAAAGGTACGCACCAAGTTTCACAGTAATCGGTTGGTTAGATTCCGAGATATCTTGCACACCGTTTCTAAAAACCTAGTTTCGAGAAAAATGCGTTTAAAGTTTCAGACCGTCATTTTTCATATGTATCCTTTACTTACTTTTTTCTACTTACATATCGTGGCTTACAGTTCTTACAATTCACAACTAAATTGAATCCAAGTCTCCTAATATTCGTATCACCAAAACGTAATATTTGAATCACGCGATTTACACTTTATAATACTGCTTAACGTTGTAAACAGTGATGCAAATTCAATTATTCTGTATCCGCGGATTTATTATTATACCAAAATAAGCCGTTTCAAAGGCTAGGACATTTTCTATCTTATGTCTAAGACTTCAAACTACTGTCTAAAACAAAACAAAAAAAACAAATCGATTTTTTGAAAATTTTCCACTGCCCGGTCCTCTTAATTGAATTAAGTGAGTAATTAATTTTTAATTATAACACGTAATTTATTGCTAAATGACTCGCTAAACGCCCGATATTATCCCTTTGATCTGATAGCGACTGCTTACGCATGACTTGAATGTGATT
The DNA here is from genome assembly GCF_011392965.1 of Frieseomelitta varia. Lineage (NCBI taxonomy): Eukaryota > Metazoa > Arthropoda > Insecta > Hymenoptera > Apidae > Frieseomelitta > Frieseomelitta varia. The sequence goes on along the minus strand of NW_025109988.1, from coordinate 586,168 downwards.
TATCATTGATCATGCCACCTTCCAAGAGAGGAAATGGTAAATAAGATTGTTTCCACGAAACGTTCGTTGGAGGGTCGTGGAAGACTGTGAGGTCTTTAGCGACGTATTGAAATTGACTCTTTATAACTGGTCTAGTAGTTGGGTCTCCTTTAGGTAGTTGATAACGTCTTTTTGTTGTTTCTGGCAGATTAGAGCGGTGTTCTGGTTTAATCCGTATTTACTTCTTATATTTTCTATCGTATTTCTAAGACTTCAAACTACTATCTAAAAACAAAACAAAAAAATGATAATTTCAATTCTTGATAATTTCAAACTTCCCGACCCCTTGAATAAGCAACCTGAGAAACCTGTGGGTGTAGTTCATTTCTGTGATGGCTACGAAGGGTTTCCCTCACGCACTTCTAAAAGAAGATCTCGCGTCTAGACCGAACACGGCTATCGTTTTAATCGATTTTCACCCTGTCGGTCTCGTGCTGCTTTATGCATTAAACTGCATGTCACGGGTGTGTGACGTAATGCCCGGAGACCCAGTTACGATTTCCAGTATCAACGACCCTTTAAATCTTTATCTTTTCTTTCTCCTCTCAAACCTCTCCAGTTGTCCACGTTTCACGTGAGATTACTTACGATCGTGTTTTCGACATTCTCTCTTCCCATTTGTTACGTAAAGATCGTCGTACGTGCACCTCGTAGGGATGTCGTCTGAAAAATAATTTGCGGGTGATACAAGTGGTAATATTCTGAAAAGAAAAAAAAAGAAAAGACGTGACACGGAACGAAATCAAAACGTGCAACAATAGAATTCCGCTTCGATACAATTTGTGCTTTTTATTTTTATTTTTATTTTGTTTGCTTGCGATTTTCGCACGGTGCCCGCGTTTACGTAACTTTTACGCATTGTTTCGTTGCTGTTCTTTATGGATTAGTTGTTTGTGCAATACAGTACGTTCAACAGTGAATAAGCACGTGCTTATTGTTAACAATGACCTTCCTTGTGCGCTGAAGTACTTCAACTACACTTTTATTAAAGAATTTAATAGCTGGATAGTTGCAGTACGATGCGGAACTTATTTGTTCGCAGGAAATGCCAATTGACGTTTTACGTGAAATAACGCAACGATTCGTAAGCGTTCGTCATGGAAATCCTTGGCTTTTACAGAAGCACGTGAATGCATTATTCTAAAAAGTATACAATATCGAGTATCTTTTTGAACGTATTACGCGTATTATAGCAAAGTTAAGTTTATAAAGTTTTAAGTATAATGATATCTCTCAGGAGTTTAGAAATTTCTGATATCTTTTTTGAAAGACAACAAGATGAATTTCTTAAAAAATTATACACGATGATAAGGAAAATAGAAGAATTATCTAAAAATTTTTTATTACACAGGTATTGAAATCTTTTGTTTCTTTTTTTTTTTTTTTCCGTTAAATCCTTCTTCATTCTTCATATCGAGTAAATTTCTGTCTTGGGTGTACCCCATTCAGCACCCTGTATAGTAATATCATAAAGTCGGTCAATCGTTAATGCTTTCATGTTTTGAAAGGCAAAACAGCAATCTGAGATACATACAGGGAAAGACGGGCTCGAGATTTCCTCCTGGCCTTCGGGAAAATGTCAACTCGAGAATTATTTCTCACTTCATGAAGTAGGGGTTTCCTTAAATTTAGGGACGTCGAAGATTCTTGTAAAGGATCCCTGTCATTATTTTTATTTTAAAATATGCAACCCTAGTTCGATTACAATTAAATTCGGCTCATATATTTTGCTAATTTTACTATTGTCGAAAGAAGATTGAATAAATATTGTTTTTTACACTCATATTCAAAAATAGTATACAATTTGGAAGCTAATTCAAGTTATTAAGTTTAATTAATATAAATGTAAATTTAATTAATATTAATATAATATATATATATAATATATATTAATATAAATTTAATTAAATTAATATTAATATAAATTTAATGACAATACAATTATTATTCACATGTGCAGTACAATTTATTATTATACACGTGTAGTGCATGTAACAAGTGCCATATCAGAATAAAATGCAACAGTCCAGTGCCGACATACTACTGTTTTTAAGAAACAGTATAATAGTAAAAGAATAGATATAAAGAAGTATAAAAAGACTAGGAAGTTTCTAATAGGAACGCATGAATGTTACTGTTGCTTGACTTTAAATCGATTTGATTAGAAGGAGATAAAACAAGTTGCTACCAGATCTATCAGTTAATCGAGAAAGCTTAAGAGGGATGTTTCTTGAAATTTAATGTCGTTACAGATTTAACAGATTGCACATCTGATGGAACTCGAAAATTATATACACACATAAAGTGAAATATTTGATCATCAACAATTAATTATTAATTAAATTAATAAATTAAATTGATAATTAATTAATTTAAATATTATCATCAATAATTATTAATTAAGTTATTAAATTAAATAAAAGTTTTTTCCATATTTCTAGAAATTTTAAATATCGACGTATCAATGAGTTTTCCAACTAATTTGTTTTTCAAATCGAATTGGACGATATGCAAATAATTTTAGTACCAACTATAAATCAATCTGTTTATGTCGAAGGCCAAACGTATGTATTTATGTTGTTTTTGCGCGTCAATGTGTTTCTCTCTTCTAATTGTGAGACCGACGAAATATTTCACGATCATTTTTCACGCTTTCCTTTTCCTGTGCACCTGTGATGCGGCGTTTCTATTTCGAGAGTCTTGAACGTATCGCGGATATGTCGCTGTCACTACTTGCGATTCAAATGTTCCCTACGCCTTCGATATTAATACTTCATCGTCAACACGTGTCTATTATTAATAGACAGCGGATTGTCATTCAAATATAATCAAAAGAAATTAAAAAGAATTTAGACAGACGATTGTTGATTAAATATTACGATTACTATATTTTGGACTTATTTATACGTACATTTTGTTTATTTTTATGCCTTAAAATCTCTCACTGATGCATAATTATCTAATTATCAACTGTAAGAACGAAATCAATTTCACAAAGCTAATAACTTTCCAAAAAACCATAGTTCGTACAATTTGTTAGGTTTCTAATTACATTAATTTCTAGGTGTTGCAATTTTTTTTTTATAAATATGTATTATATAATATATTATTATTAAATATATATATATAAAATATAATATATAATATATTAATTAAATATATTAATAATTCAATATGTTATATTATGTTATATTCAATATGTTATTATATAATATATTATTATTTTATATATTAACAGTTTATCGTTCAGCCAAGAGACATACATTTATTTTCAACACAACTATCCAAATTTGCCTGTTTAAAAAAATTTAGTTGAAATACATAATTTATCGCTGAATATCCAGCAATTAACAAGGCACCTAACAGCTGATACCACAATTTCCCTAGGCGTCGTCCTGTGTATCAAGTCAAATTAGGGTTGCGAAGGAAACTCGCCACGGATCGCTGTCATTAAGCTGTAATTTAATTTCGTTCGAAACATTGGCGTCTTGTAGCGTGGACAGCACGAGAGAAACGGATTCAATGTAACGTTTCACTATTAGATCTCACCGTGTTCATATATAATCGTAATTGATACGTGTATACGTATATGCACACGTTACAGGTGTATTTGCTCAGCGCTGGTAATGTTTCGCGTGATCGTAACTACACTGAGTGCGTGACATTTTAAAGGTCGATTCGGTGAACCATCGTACCAAATCGAGGGAATACCCTTCGATCTTCTAATTATATTCTAATTGACAATCGGACGTATTTATAGACTCGTTTGATATAATTTTTCATGTTGTTGTCGAGTTGCTCTGAGTTTAACCTTTAGTACGCGTCACGTAAAAAAAAAGAATTTCTTACCTCGGGCTTATATCTTCTCTCGAGGATGATAACGTACGTACAAAACTGTCCTAGTATTGTTACATATACTCTTCTCACTCGTTGAGATAAGAAGTGTTGTGACGAGTTTGTTGCGCTCGATTTGTTACATCCGCGATAAAATCGAAACGATATGAAATGAGAAAAAGTGATGCAAGACGGGTGTGCCTGTTCTCGGTTCGACGAAGGGAAATTAACCAAACGAATGGTTATCGATAGTAAGCTGATATCGACAAGTCGTGTACTTTATTTTTGATTTCTCGATTTGTTGCGATTGAAATTGAAGTTGACTCATCCGGTTGCGCCTCCAACTTTGTTTTCAATCTCTTTCGAGTCGCTCCGTTTGATTGCACATGAAGATACAAGGGTGAACTTGTGATAAGTCGCGATTTCTGTTCGGACGACAGGAATTTTTTTCATTTCTCATTGCACTCGCAATATCAGTTGCTACTCGACTTTGTTTTTTCCTCCACTTTGAACACTTGAAAAATGTTAATATATTTCCAGCCTTCGTAATTAAACCTCACACTAAGATATACATCTGTTTGATAAAAACTAGAAGTATATACGTAGGCTTTAGAGGGTTGGAAAATAGTAGGATTGCAAACTTCAAAAATCCAATATAATTCAGGTGTGTTTGGTCCTTCTATTTTTATGAAAAGCATCATTTCATTCTATTTGTATGAAAAGCATCAATTTCTGCCACCGGTATGAATTTTCTAGCACTTTGATGCATGATTTGAATACGTATTAAACTCACGTTAATTACATTCAGTGTGCAGCACATTTTCAAATAAGTCTCCAATAATTTTCATTCTTTTGATTGTTGTTGTAATATGTTTCTTGATAATACGATTTGCAACATTAATCACCGTAGTTTCAACTCGATTTGTCATGTGATGCGCAACTCGTTTCTTTTTTTTTTTTTTTTTTTTTTTTCCTCAACAACTTTCCAAGGTTTATTGGTAGGTACTATTTCCCCTGAGGTAACTTTTAGTAGTAATTGCTCTGGAAGTGTGGGTAACCCCTTTGACAGGGTAAAACCCTATCGAAATTACGCCGAAACTGAAGTTTCCATCGATCGTGCCTTTAGAAAGAACGTAGAAAATCGTACCAGCGAGAAAAGGCTGTAAATCTTGCGCGATAAGTCAACATCAATTCATTTTTTAGTGAAATTATCGTAGTTTGTTGTCGAACTCGTGTAGTTTTTAAAAATTTTCGGCGAGGATGTTTGAAAATTCTCGAAAATTGGTTCGTGGAAATCTGTAACGTTTGTAAAGATATTTATCATACTTGCAGAAATTGTTTTTGAAAGTAATAAATAAATAAATTAGTAAATTTAATAAATTAATTATAAAAATTTAATTTAACCTGGAAAAATTACTTGCGAACATTTGAATGTCCTTTTGATATTTTGCACTCTTGCAGATTTCAATTTATCACCAATTTATCAATTTATTGTTAAGAAAGTAATGAGTTTAATTTGGTCGTTTGTGAATGAACATTAGTACAATTCTTTTAGTATCGAAATGTTAAAGTGTTCTCTATATTCAACCAACAAGATATTCGAAATTGGAATAGATATTAACATCCCTGAAAACGAACAATTATTGTTACGAGTGTTTGTCGTATCGCTGAAACTATGTATTATTCTTTGAGTGTATACTTCTGCGAATGATATGCTGAAAATGATTTCCGTTATAACTGCCGTGCGTGATTGGGAAAACAATCATTTTGCTGTTGTCATTGTATCTTATTCCAGTATAAATTGCGTTTATCGAACTTCTTTTCAATGCTCTCGTGGTATAAATTTTCTTTCTTTATAAAAAAAGAGATTTTCTTTTTTTACGTTGTATTTATACTTTTACACAGTTTGCTTCGTCGATTAAAATTGTGCAAGATTTTCAGTCTTAATTTAATTATTATTTTAATTTAATTAATTTAATCATTTATTTGATTATTATTTTAATTTAATTAATTTAATTATTTAGTTTTAATTGTATCAGATATTCTAGCTACCGTGTGAAAGATTTTTAAAAAGATAGTATTATTAAAAATTGCACTAATTAAGTTACATTAAGCATTAAATTTCGGCAATGACGATATTAAGGTGAACGGATATTCAGTAAGTGCAATTATCATCCGATTAAATGTAATAAAATTCAAATTTCGGATTTTGGATAAATTTTGACGACGTTGAAAAATTCCAACAATGTAACAGATAGTAAGTTAAAAATGATCAGTTTTGTAATTATACAATAATATTATTGAATACACTATATCGTTTAATTATCGTTTAATGTATGTACATTTTTATTTTATATTTCATTAATAAGTAGCTATGTTCAAAAAAATTTTTTTTTTCTTTTTTTGGTAGATAAAAATTTCAAGCATAAGAAGACGAGAACGAAAAATAAAAAAAAAAAAAAAAAAAAAAAAAAAAAAAAAGAAAAAGAAGTGACTGTCTTTCTCGTGGCTCCAGATCGTGAAATCGCGTTTCGAACTTAGTTTGTCGGTATTGTTTCTTGCCTTAGCTCCGGCGACCAATTTTACTCCTCATCTCGTTGAACAAAAGATGGAAAGAAGGGAGAACTATAATAATTCCTTTGAGCGTGCACTCCTCCAGAATGGGGAGACAGTCAATCGATATGACCCAGTTTCCCTGCCCGCGACCCCGAAATTTGCCACATCGACGACCCCGTTGTCAAAATCGGGACGTTTCCAAGTGTATAGCCGGAAGGCTGGTGCCATGATTTCAACTTCTTGATAGCACTGGTACTTAAGAGAGCGTGAACGATCGCGAACGATAGGGAACTAAATCGATTTTTAGACTCGTCGATTGTTCCTTAAAAGAAGGTTCTCCAGCCTTCTATAGTTATATTTTATAGTTCTTTTTTTTTTTTTTTTTTTTTTTTAGAACAATTATACAATAGGTATTTAATATTTTATATTTTAGAAATTTAGAAATTACAGTGTGCTGTTGTACACTTTATCGTTACATTGCGATATTCTGTTTATTATAATTCTGTTTAAATTTAAACAGAATTACATTCTGGTTAAATTTCGAGTAAAAACTGGTAATTAATGTTTCTGCCGCTGTGTTGCAAATTTTTCGTTGCAGAAGCGTTTTATTGTTACGGTCGATAATTAATTCTCTTTATATCACGAATGCGCCGTGAATTTGCAAAGAAATTCAAGAACTGAAATTGCATTTTCACGTTCGCGCGCTGGAGAAACGAGAAATCACTGTTACATCGTATTTTTCCTATTTAAAAGCTGTTTGAACGTCTCTTAAATTACTTGGCGTTTCAATTCATTCCTAATATACTTTATTATATTGTAGGAACCAACTCTCAAGTATTTTATTATTTTTAAATTCTTTATATTATCATATCAAAAGTGTTTTTATTTTTTTTTAATAGATTTTGTACGTTGCATACATCCTACTTTATATTTTATATTTTACTTATTACTTTATATTTTATTTACTTTATATCACTTATAATTTACTTATTACTTTATATTTTACTCACTTTATATCACTTATATTTTACTTACTTTATTTATTTATTTTACTTATTTATTTACTTTACTTATTTATACTTACTTTATATTTTACTTACTAAATAATTATACTTATTTTATATTTTGTATTATACTTGTAATTTCAATGTAAACGAACGTTCAATCACCGTCGTTGCAAAACGACGTTAACAAACAAATTAACTTCGCCGTAGTTTCAGCAATTGACCGACGTAGATTTCCATTGTTTTGAATAATTGGAAAATAGGATCGTTCTCGTAGAAACAACATAGTAATCGGCTGGCTCTGACTACTTCCTCTAATCTCGCAATCAGCCGGTGTGCTAAATGCTTCCTCCTGAATTCTAATTTAACCCTCGCTCAAGGATGTGCCACGACACTTCAGCACTCCATTATTATTGTTATATGCTCGTGCGTTTGAATCCGTACGTATGTAACGCGTCATTTCGTTCAGTTTCCTCTTGTTCAGACTGGTTTCGCTCTCAACTTTAAATCTTGAGCAATCGACGACGAAGTTTATTTGTAAAGTAACAAGGTTCAACGAGCTTGTCGTTAGATACTTAACGATCGATTTTAATTGAGCTAAACAGTCTTGCTTCTAGGATAGAACAGTTAAATCAGATAATGTGTCTTGTTGTTGCAACGGTCGCCATTCCGTTTTGATTTAAGGAAAACAAGTATGTACATTTTTGTTATTCTCGTTTGATTTGGCAAATTAAGGGAGCAAAGGGAGATATTGAACTTTTGGTCCTTTTTGATTTTCTAAATTCTGTATCGTAGAAAATGTGGAAATTCTTGTAGAAGAAAAGGAAAGTTTATGAACAATATTTCGTTACTAAAAATACACTGAACTTTAATTATTATTCATACCGATACAAATTATAGAGAATGAATATTCTCAATTATTTTTATTTATTTCGGTGTTAGCTTTTTATTTTTCTCTCTAATTTTTTTAAATTCTCTATTCTAGGGAATTTTGCACACAGAAAAATACGTTATCATTTGTCACAGTAAAAATCACGAATTTGCATTTACAATATTTGCCCATTTCGAAACGAAGTATCACCCAGTCTTCGATATTAAAAATTTATTCTTCAGTGTAAAATTTCAAGTTCCGCGACAACGTTACATCCAAATTGCTATCGCATAACATTGAGGTTTTCGCTGTCAATCGAATGTACATACTCGTAATTCTGCGATCATGCCAGATGCGCGTGCAATGTCGTGCATCACGTGGAGAATCGTGGCTATTTCACCAAGTCAGTTGTTTATAGACGTTGGAGATGGTTCACGTTGCCAGAAATTGATTCGTCTTTATAACCACTTGCGCTGGCAGCTGATTGCGGACCATAACGAGTGACTGAACCATTACACAATAAATTCGTCGCTTTCTTTTTAAACTCGCCGGTGTTACACGATGTCACTGGGTAGAAATTATTGTAGAAGTAACAGATTTATTGTTTGTTTCGCCTTATACTTAAATATACTTAAAAAAATTACTTCAAAATTTTGGGACAAATTACCAAAAAATTCTCGACGTGCGTGGCAAGAGGTTAAAGAGCAATCTAACCTCCGCGAAGAAAGGCGTGGAGGGATTTGTCAATTCCCATACGAAGGAGGAGGGTAATTTATTCGCCGATTGTTACACGTACGTTCGTAACACGATCGATCTTTTCCCGCCCAGAGCTCTGCTGCAGATACGTGCAAACACACGTGCTTTCGTACATTTGCATGCAATTTAGGCTCGAGCCTGTCGAGTTGCCCCGAAGTTGGTGCAAGTTTGCGTCAGCGGCAAGCCAATGAGAAGAAGAAGCGTGTTCGAATCTAAATTTAGGAATTTCGAGACAGATTTAATTTTCAATGAGCATCGTATTCAGTTGGGCCAGCATTAATCCTCATTTGCGCGAATCGAATCGCGAGTTCTTTCAAGAGCAACGAATATCCGGTGCTATTAAAACATCTGGCAGATCTAGCAGTGATTTTGGCTTGTTACATAGGTACATAGTAGATATAACACGTACGTTGACGCTCGAAAGTAATGTAAACATACTTGCCATTTTGTATATTTGTTCAGCTGTGTTTATTTGAAAAATTCTTTTACAAATATTTGTGAATCGAATAAATTAATCGTTCAAGCTTCTTGAATAAATGTATCTAGTAATTACTCGGTACGTCTAATACAATTTTGCGTTACCTCCTGTTAGACGTGATAGAGATAATTCTATCGTGGTATGTTTTAGAGAGATTTATAGATCTTGCAGATTTAAAGAAAGACGCGCATCATAACTTGTAAGCACGATTATACAAACGTACGGTGGATCTCATTATGGATATATTTAATGAATTATTGGTAAAATGTGTTTTCTAAAAATCGTATCCTTTTTTGAACGAGAGAAGAATGAAGAAAATATCCACGTACTTTTGAGCGATGTACATACGTGTTTTATTAAGCAATTAGCCAATCGGAGTGTAACCAATGCGTCCACGTGTCTCCGAGTCGTTCCGTTACGTTTACCTCGTATATAAACAGCACTTGATTGTTTGTCACAGCTTCACAGAGGAACACCGTCTTCCCAATTGCGAATTAACGAACAACGATCTCGAGGATCATCATCGAAAATTGAGAAGAAAAGACTGCTCGGACATGTCCTGCCCAATTCACTATCCTCGCTCAATGAAACAGAAATAAGAAAAAGAAAAAAAGAAGATAACAGAAATCAAAGAGATATCCTCTAACAAATACAAAGTACGGGAGAAGAGAGTTTCCATTTCAGTAAGATGCACGGAATAAGTCATCTATTGTCGCACCATGGCTCCCACAACGGCGACGCAAGGACAGTCCATCACCATCATCATCAAGACAAGGCCTCCTCGGAGAGTAGAACGCACGACACGAAGATCCTGCAGGAGCTGTTGAATCAGAAACATATCCAACGGCGAATATCGCGAGGTTCAGTGAGCTCGACTTACTCTTACGGTTCCTCGACGTCGTACGGCTCGTCGCACGGTTCAAACTCCTCTTCCAGCCACAGCTCGTCCCTCTATCATGGCGTGCACAATCACTCGGTGTATCACACGATTCACGGTAGCAGCCACCATCACCAGTCGATCCACCACCATCATCCCCTTCATCACATTCATCAGCTACATCCGCAGCATCCGCAGCATCAGACGAGCAGCGGACGAGCCTCGCCAACGTCGCCCAGCCCTACCAGCGACCACGAGAAGCATCATCATCAGAAGGATCATCATCACTACAGCATTCAGGAGATGATACGACACTTTGGCAGGCGGTTAGGTCATATTAGGCGGCAGAGCGAGTGCCAGGATCCGCCTAGGAAGAAGGAGGAGGACTTTCGTAACAGGAGCCAGAGTCTGGATGGTGGCGCGAGGTGTCCTAATCTGAGGGACGCCGACTGCGAGACCACTTACAGAATCTACGAAAGTATTCTCAGGCAAGGTAACAGAAACGACTGTTGGAGTCTGCGCTGCGAGATTGTTTTGATTAAATGATTGCAGAAATGGAACTGTTGATGTTGTTGTATTTTAATTAACGCTGATGAATCTCGCAGAGAAGTGATTGATTTCGGATTTCATCACTTGTCCTGGGGAAGAAATTATTATTGTTCTTTTGTTGGCAAATTTTGTTACTGGCAATTATTGTCGAATTTTGTTATTGGTAATTTCTTGTTCATCATGGTAATTATTGCTGAATTTTGTTATTGGTAATTTCTTGTTCATCATGGTAATTATTGTCGAATTTTGTTATTGGTAATTTCTTGTTCATCATGGTAATTATAGTCGAATTTTGTTATTGTCAGTAATTTCTTGTTCATCATTCTTGGAATTCTGTTTCACGATAGTAAAATGTCTGATTTTTTAAAGATTGAATGTAATAAGTTTGATTTAATATTCTTTTTTAAATAACTTTAAGGTAGTTAATCTAATTGAAGATAGTTTTAAATTAAATCAGTTGTTATTAGGGATATAGCTCCAAAATCAAATGATTGGAAAATGGATACTTTAATTCTCAATCTTTTCTCTCTCGTTTAATTCGATGATTGAAGCAACTTCAAAATTTCACGTTTGCTTGGCATATAAAGTTGCAAATGTAGGATCTGTTTGTTTACCAGGTAATTCGAAATTATCGTTGGCAACAAAATTAGCCTATTCCCCGGTTTCATTGCGCAAGTTGTTTTCAAGATGATCGAAAGTGGCCGATCGAACGTATTTTCTGTATTTCAAAGTGTGCCAAATTGGATAAAACTGTAACCGTGTAAACGTCAATTATAATAATATATACGTAACGAGTATGAAAATAATACGAGTATGAAATAATTTTAGTTTCTAGAGTTTAATTAAAATGATAGTTTAATTAAAAGTAGTGAATTCACGGGTGCTATAACATTAAACCAAGAGAAATTGACAACTGATGTACAGTTATTAATTAATATTCCATTTTAAAACGTTCATCGTTTCTATCAATATCAGGCTGGTAGTTTGCAGAAAATTCGATTTATTCCTCTCCGAAGTTCACTTTGATTTTCTTTCATTTCAATGAATCAGACATTAATTTCTCGTATCACTTCATCGCACGTATTAATTTTCGTTTGATACATTTCTCTTCCCTCTCTTTTTTTTCAAATTTCCTGCGTATAAAAGTTCCGTGAAATCGATGAAATTTTCAGGAAAAAGCAATATCTCGATTTAACATTATTATTTTATTTGGACAAAATCTATACACCATTTTCTTTTCTATCGTTAATGATTTTCTTTCGTTTTTATATTATACATCGCGAATAAACAGTTATCAAATTAGATTGAGAATATAATTATGCGAGAAAATGATGGGAAAATTATAGGAAATATTATCATTTAAATATTAATATCTCTTGTCGACTCTTTGATTTATGAGGCTCTTATTGGAAATCAATGCCTTCGTTATTGGCAAATGCCGAACGTTCTTCTGTAATTATTGCGTATAATCTGTTCAAGAGGAAATGATGTTTATTCGATTTAAGTATCTCGCACTACTTGGCAAAAGTTGATAATAAATATTCCACTCTCTCATCGAACGCATCGCAGAACTTAATAACGATACTTGCCAAAAAGGCTGCAAACTTTCCAAACAACCCAATGTTATATCGCTGACCTACTCCTACGTTGAATTATAATAACCAGAATCCCGTTCCCTTCGCGTTTTTATTGGAACTTTATTCGAAACTTTTTTTCTTCCTTTTCTCCTTTTTTTTTATTGAAACGATTTGTATTTCACATGGCATTTTTCTTTCGTATTTTCGTTCGTAAAGCGTACTGGCAAACGCCAGTCAGTATTCACACCGTCATTTACATTTTGCGTATTAATAATGATCATGTAAATGCGACGAGTTTTGTTTTTTCCAATTTTTTTTTTCTCTTTTTTAAAGTCTGAGACGGAGGGAGAGGGGGAGGGGAAGAATGTCATCGGGAAAAATGAAATAATACAGAATGAAGCATGTTCTCGAATTAATTTTATGCATTTTATGCATTATGCATGAAGTCCACGCTTTCAGCTGCACGTAATTTTCCACTATCTACAAAGTGGTAGTAGTCTTCAGATACGTACGTTTCGCAATTATTAATTTAAAAATCATTCATATTTGAGATTTGAGAAATTGCTTGTCTTCGCGTTACGATGAACAGCTCCGAAAGAACTGTGCCTTTCAAAATTTTAATTAACAGTTATTTCGACTTCACCTTGTCTCGACTTATTAAATTAAATAAATTATTCCCTTGTTTTCCCATCGAATGTTCCAAGTTCAAATTGGACGATACACAGCCATAGAAATTACATTTCTCTCAAAGTATATCAAACAACAAGGTAATAAATTTGATTTCCAGGTTTATCCAAGTTTCGTCGGAGTTTATTTCAACAGTTCCTCTTGTTTTTAGCTGCTGGACTTAACTTCACCTTCGAGCCTTCTATTTTTGGCACTCGCCAGTGAATGACATTACGTAACATTTTGTTCTGCAAGCTCCAACCTTCCGTGAAGTTCAGTTACCATTGAAAGATCAAGAATCACCTTGACCCGATCGCGTAACTATCCCGCCGTGCAAGTGTTTTTTTTTCTTTTTTTTTTTTTTTTTTTCGTGTGTTTGGCGTGCCGGTTATAAATGGCTTTGTGATGAATTATATCGTGTCAAGTGTATGTAGTNTTTTTTTTTTTTTTTTTTTTTTTTTTTTTTCGTATCCGATACCTCGTTACAGAGTTTGCCAGTTTCATCAGTTCATTTGCATTCGTACTTATTTACGTATTTTTTTTTCACGATTTCTTTAAATAAAATTTAAATTTTGCACGTAATGCTTGGATAAGCAAGGATGCTTTTTATCTGACTCGTCGGAGTTAACTGATTTCGATTAACATTAGAACTACAAAGGACTAAAAAGAGATATTAAAGTGAAAAGAATAGAAACACAATACACAAACTTTTATTCATGTATTTTATAAAAAATTATTTAAACCTCTAAAAGAGCACACTGTTTTTCATCTGTAGTATATCTTAAAAGAAAAGAAAATGAATTTTGACTTACACTTCGGTAGTTCTAGTGTTATTGAATACGTTTATAAAGACTTCTCATGTTTTTTTTGCAAATGCATCTTTTTAAGTTTACTTTAAAGAAATAACATCAACTTATCATTATTGGAGTATCTATTGAAACTTAATACAACAGATGTTTATTAAATTCCGAATTTATATTTGTTAGGGAATAAAAGCTGTTGAGACTCAAGAAACTAAATCTAGTAGTTGTTTTATAATTTTTGCTTGAAATATCTGTTTGAAAACGTTATTCTCATTGCTTAGGAAATTTATTGCTATTCATCCCAAAAAACGTCACAATTTCATTTAGATCTGTCTGAATCGATTTTCGTTAGTTTAAAAATAAAAGATGAAAGATTAAAAAACTCTTGTTGTTCTTAAATGTAGCATCCACGTTCCCTCGAAGTTCGAAAGCAGTTAATAATTAATCGATACGGTTATGAGCAATTGTAACAATTTGTTATCAGTATCTGCATCGCATCTTTTTTCTTTAGATTGAAACAATTGATAAAGTAAAATTTTTATTACTTTGTCACTTTCATGCTTTGATAAAGTAAAGTAAAATTTAGACTGAGATAATTAACAAAGTAACAAATTGATAAAATAAACAGGGGTGAAATTAACGTGACGAATGAGATAAAGAAAAAAAAAAAAAAAAAAACAAATTGCAACAAATTTCTCAGTTTTAAGTATATTTAAATGTAACCCGGACAAAACAAATGATAAGTTTATTACCTCTTAATAATTTCTATCCAGTGACGATCATACCGACGAGTTCAAAAGAAAAAAAAAAGCGACGAATTACTGTATGCGGTTCGGTCGCTCGTTATGGTCCGCGAATCAGTTGCCAGCGCAAGGGGTTAAAAAGAATTCGCACAGGCTGAAGTTTCACCTTCGAACGATGAAAATAATACATTTTAGAGTTTCTCCGAATGACAGAGCATTTATTCTCTCAATGAATTTATTAGCCAACGTAGAAGATCAACTATTCATTTAATGATCAACTGTTGTCGATGCTTGGACGACACGTTACTCGACTCTGTGCACGTATAGTTGTGGAAATCGAGTCGAAAGGAACAAATAATTGGAAACCGAGCAAGGGATAAAATTCGAAACTAATCGTTGAGTTAACAATTTTCCATCGTCGTGTAGCGAAATTTCGATTCGGTGGCTTATAAGTTTAATGCATTTGCGGTGTAAAACCGGGAAATACCGGGGGCTAAAGGGTGCACAGGTGAATCGAGTAATAAGAAAGTATGTTGATAGTTTGTATTGAAACGAATGGTCGGCTATTTGAAATGGTTTCTCTAAGTAGAATCTGACGTCACGAGATTCTATCTTTTTGCTGAAAAATCGCAGCTTTTCCCCTCCTCCTCTCGAATATCTCGAGCTACGTGAAATGTTAAAAGAATTGAAGACATGTCTAATCGAATTATCATGATCGTGAAAGCATAAGAAATAATTCAATCTTCCGGAAGGTTAGGCTCATATCTCTTTTACCTACCCTCGGGCAATCCTTTTGTTTTAACGATCGTTTCCACCGATGTCACATATATTATTCATTTTATTCATAATCGACGATGTTACAAAAAACACACAAAGAGAATAATAATTCAAGCACGGAACATTTACTGCGAATATCATGCGCTGATTCATTGTCGTGTCTTGTGTCTCTGATAGACGAGCAAAAGAATACAAGTAAAATTTTAATTATTTAAACTCTCGTTGTGAAAGATTATGAAACAAATTTCATTGTCGATATTTTAAATTTATATTTAAACTTGTGTTATGTGAATGTAAGGATACTTTTTCGTTCAAACGTCTCTGGAAACATCGAGAGACTTCTCTCGCAATTTAAACCCATGTCGTGACATTCAAGATTGAAATCTCCTCTTTACGATGATCCCTTGCTATACTATTTTATCGAATTTTGAACATTACATTAATGACGACGAAACGTTAGAGTTTTTCTTGAATTTGTCTCATTTAATTCTAATATTCAAGCTTCAGTTATGTTAAAAAGAAGAAAAAAAAAAAAAAAAAAAATGATACGGCAAGTTTTAGTAGTTGCAAAGCGAAAGTCTCAATCTTCGAAACGACTTGCGTGCCATGCACGTCGAGAATTTTTTTCCAAAATTGTAATGTTTTCTTAGTTTCAACTATATTTGAGTAAAACAAAATAGGCGAAACGTAATAAATAAATAAATAGTAATATATATTAAACAATAAATAAATAACAATATACATAATAATAAATTTATTTCTCAATAATTTCTATCCTAAGTGACATCATATAATATTTCGACGAGTTCAAAAAAAAAGCGACGAATTGTGTCACGGTTTGGTCGCTCGTTATGGTCCGCAATCGGTTAAATCGCGAAAAGAAAATTTCTCAACGTTTTCGGAGAGACGTCTTGAATATTTACAATTTCCAAGAACGAAAGTACATTTCCTTTTTCACGTAAAAACACAACTTTGGACAGGTACATTTCACGCACTGTTTGCCCATCCTGTGAAACATCGCGAATTCATTTGTCCATTCTCTTCATCCCGAGCCGGACATAATCGTCCATCCTCTAGCGTTTGTCCGTTTGCTTAGAAAAAATTGCTTTGCAACATTTGTCTGAGAAACATGGAGCGTGTTACAGCCGAGCAACGAGTCCATTGACGCAGTTTCCTTCGGATCGAATCGATCGGATCCAAGGTCGGCTCTGTTCAACTCGGCTCGCTTGTAAACTAAATAAGCCAACTGGCTTCTCTTAAATGACGATAATTAATGTTTCCTTATGGGCTTGACGTGGACGCGTCACGGATGATTTTTTCCATTAGAGGTCCAACGAGGGAAGAGTGATCAGTATGCGGGCGTTTTTTCGAGAAAATACACGCTATGTGTTTGACGTGAGAGAGCAAAATGTGGGCAAACAAGAGTGTGTACGCAAAGTTCGAGTCGGTAGACTGTTTTATTTATAGAAACTTTTGGATCGAGAAGATTCTTGAAGATTCGAAAGCTTCTCTCAATTTTCGCAGTATTTCGAAGTTGAGCGTAGGAAGCCTTTGGCATCGGGAGGAGTCTCGACAAATTTGGAAGCTTGACTTTCAATATTTTAAAGTTCGTCGATTTGAACGTATAACAATTCAGTAGTTGGAAATTGAAAACTTCCACCAGCGGTTACTTTTAATGAATATAGAATGATCAAAATTAATGGCGGTCGCGCGAATTGAAATTTTGCAAATCACCGGAGTTACAAACCGATTTCAAAAGGATTTTAACCGAATTCTTTTCCTTTTTCTAAAATTCTCTTTTAATCATCTTCGAGAATTAGTTGCTAATATATTCCTCGTTGAGATCTTCTTTCTTCGCTCATTGCAGTGTCGATGACAAGGATCATTTTGTCTTGATGACTATGCATTATTTCGCTGTTTACTATCTCGGGACCGTGAAATATCCAAATGATACGCCATGCCACGTGAGATAATGTAACTTCGCAGTCTGCATGATCAATGTGGCTGGCTCACGTGTTGCGAAATAATGCAATTTTAAAAAATTATAATTTTGCCTGCATCGATCGTTGTGGATAATGTTTTTAATAAGGAACAGGTGTTATCAGTCAATGATCAATGGTTTTGTTTAATGCTCGAGATGTTTGAGCTGAACGTCGCGAAGTGCAAAGTGTATCTAATAAAAGTTATACAGTTTGGCAAAGAAATCGACAATGATTCAGGATTATGACGAATAAATCATCGTTATGTAATCGTAATGTCTGTTCGAGATAACGAATTCACGTATACACAATATCTAGAGAAAGTTATATCATAAATATATATATTTGTAATAGCGAAAAATTTTTCAGATTATTTTATATTATCGAAATATAGCGGTTAGAAAAATTAAAAAAAAAAAAAACTATTTGATTAGATAGGAGTAAAAATAATAGAAGAAATTAATTTTCTAAATAATATGCTCTTTTTGTTCTTCTTAAATTGTTAATAGATATGAATTCGTTACTTTCAACCAATTGAGACTAAAAAATAATTAAATATTTCATTTTCTTGGCATTTCATGAGGTTACTACAGAATCTAGATGGAAGACAAATGATTAAAAAAAATATATATATTAAGTTTAGGATTTTCTTTCATATCACTGATATTAATAAATACAATTTGATGAATTACGAATTGATTGAAAATTTTTTTTTATTTATAATATACTTTGCCTGTCTTGAGATTAGAACACTCGTTTGTTCTTATTCGCTCTTTTGTTCTACACGCCTTCACGTATCATTCATTGTCACATTTCCTTGTGAATTAATTGAAAAGAATTGCAAATGAAACTTATTAACGCAAGGTCGGTCCTTAATGAACTAAACTGCCCTAAATTTCCTTCTAAATTTATTTCAATCGTGTCTCAAGTCTACTCCAACTTCAATTTCTATTTTTCTCGATTGCTCAAAAATTTCTTTTCATTTCTTTTTTTTTCTTTCTTTTTAAAGTCTAAAATTTTATATATCGACTCCAAATCGCTCTATCTGCCCGAAACATGTTTCAAATCGCACAACGTTTGTTTCATATCCACAAGTCGAACAGAATCGAGAAGTAATAGCTAAAAATTTACGACAGTCAGTCGCACGTGCCAACGACACGGCAAATTTTCGTCGAAATCTTGCTATAGCTGCGTGCTATTTATCGTACGATTCATCAATATCCCGATGACTCGTCATTGATCAATGTCGGCTCAATGAAGAATGATGTCGAACTACAACATAGTCGACAGAACATCATAGATGGGAACGCATGAAATAAATAAACCATAACCGTATGATAAGCCTCGCGATATCAGGCTAACGTTTCAAGCTGAGAAGCGAGTTTTAATCGCGGAGATGCGCACTAGTGACCTTCATTGCAAGAGGAACAAATTTCAGTCGAGCAAATCTTAGTTGAACGACAAACTATTTTGTGCTTTAATATCAAAATTTTAATTTGAATTTGAATTTTCATACCAAAGTTTTGTTCTTTGCTCTTGTTCTTTTTAAATCCCTGAAAAAAATTATCGAAAATATGTGAAAATATGTTATCCAAAAAATATGTGAAAATGAAACATCCTTCATTCGTATCATTTGAACGTTCTATTATTCTATTGTTCCATTATTATAATTAAAATATTATTAAATTAATATATTAAATGTATTAATATGTTAATATTATTAAATTAATATATATTATTAAAATATTAAACATTCTATTATTCTATTGCTCTGTTATTATAATTAAAATATTATTAAATTAATATATTAAATGTATTAATATGTTAATATTATTAAATTAATATATATTATTAAAATATTAAACATTCTATTATTCTATTGCTCTGTTATTATAATTAAAATATTATTAAATTAATATATTAAATGTATTAATATGTTAATATTATTAAATTAATATATATTATTAAAATATTAAATATTCTATTATTCTATTGCTCTGTTATTATAATTAAAATATTATTAAATTAATATATTAAATATATTAATATTAATTAATATATATATATAATATGTATTATATATATTATATATATTAATATATAATATATATTAATTAATATATATTGTTAAAATATTAAACATTCTATTATTCTATTGTTATAAATTTTACTGTTTAAATAAGTGATGACTTTTTTTTCGCATTTTCACTTTTTTTGCATTAATTTTCACTTTTTTTTGCATTAATTTTCACTACCGCTTACACCAGCAGAATCCTCAAGAAGCAAGAACAAAAATTAAATTTATTCAAGGTAAAATTGATCGAGGATGTCAATTAACTGTTCGTGGGATGAAATATCATTTAAGTGACGCGAATACAGAATGTCACGAGAATACCTCGAAGCTGAACGTCCTTTTTCCACAGTTACTCCAAAAATCAGTTTCTCTGTTGCGCGTTATGGTTATTGCGCAACCTCAGATTTCGCTCGTTACTTCGCCGGCATATTTATTCAATTAACGACCGTTTTTTTTCGTCTTTCCAAGTTGGATATAAATGAAATACATTTGCAACATATCAAAGTGTCGCGGTTTTTTG
This sequence comes from Frieseomelitta varia, assembly GCF_011392965.1. Taxonomy (NCBI): domain Eukaryota; kingdom Metazoa; phylum Arthropoda; class Insecta; order Hymenoptera; family Apidae; genus Frieseomelitta; species Frieseomelitta varia. The sequence goes on along the minus strand of NW_025109988.1, from coordinate 566,065 downwards.
ATTCGTCAGAAATATAAAAATCACAAAGACATACGAGCTTCAAATCCCGCTGAAAATCAAGATAATCGATAATCAGCGTCAGTGTTTTTATTTTCTAATCAAATTCTAATCGTCTTTTCTTCATAATAGTCCCAAAAGCATATTTGATTTCCAGAATTGTGCAACTTTAATATCTAGATGTTTCTCTTGATTGGATTTTTCATTTACCCCTTCCTCTCATAAACTCTCATCCATCCCTCAAAAAAGCCTGTTTTTTTTTTTTTATTTCCTCAGGTTGTAGCTAAATGATCAAACAACTGAAATTAATAAATTTCGATTTTGCATTTTACAATTTTTTATAATGGTAGCCTAACGTCAGATCAAAATAGATAAAAACAGCAGAAGTGTCTCTTTGTAAATCAGAATTCTATAACTTTGTTTTTGTTTTAACTCCTTTTTTTTTTTTTTTAATATGTTTTCCGCCATAGTACCAATATTATTATTTTGGTACTACAAGTTGAAAACTGTCGGGCCAAAGTGTGGGAAAGTAAAAATAATTTCGTAAATTCAGCTTTCGCGTCAAATTTCTGCGTACAGGCTGTTTATTGAATACACTTTGATCTTTACACGGGGGAAAAAGAAAATAACGCGACGAAAAAGTTGAAGAGTGGCCAGTTACTGGCAATTGGAGAACGAATTCCGGTTTTCTGCAGCGCTGCAGCCGTGCGCGATAGAAGGCTTCGACCAGAAAAAAAAAGTTTATTTTGCAAAACGCACGACCGGAAACCTTGATGCCCGTGGCGCCATCAGAGATGCAGAGAATGTGCAGAGTTTCGAATCTTTCGTTTTTGCACGTGTCGATGAATACAAACGGAGTGTACTATGAAACGCAGAAATCTGATATTTTAACTGTTATGTGTTATGCGTATGCGGTGATGTAAATGTTTATTTTTGTTTCTTTTTCTTCTTTTTTTTTTTTGCAATCAAAATAAAATTAGAAATTCTGTAGAAATTTTCGTCTAGCAAATTCAGGTAAAATGCCTTTTTATAGTAAATTGTAATTTAATAGTAATTTAATAGTAAGTTATTAGTAAATAGTAATTAATACAGTTTATTTACTATTTATAATTAGTAAATAGTAATTAGTAAATAGTATAATAAATAGTAATTTAATAGTAAATTATTTTTTAGTAAAAATTGTTGTCTTATTGAAAAATAAGAGTCTCACTACTAAGTGAAAAAAGAAATTTAAATCTTAGATTCGTCAGTGTATAGTGAAATAATTGATTGAACGAATAGTGGCATTCTTTAAACTTTCTTGCTGAATTTTTTTAATAATTATTCCTGTTTTTTTTTTTTTTTTTNTTTTTTGGATTTTGAAGACTTAGTTCATCGACGTAATTTTAATAATTTATTCCAATCGTCGTTTTCTAATTCTCTTAAATATTTAGTTGACACACATTTTTGCATTATGTTTGGAATCATTCAATAAACACGATAACGGATCTTTCAATCATTGACACTTTTATTAAAAAGTAATTGCATTATTATATCATTATCACGTTTTTTGTCTGAATTTGCTTGGTGTTTTGGGATATTTTAAAAATATATTTAATGGTTTATGCAAGTTTAAAAATATATTTTTAAAATATAAAAAATACATACAAAAATTCTAATGTATAATATATCTGTATAATAAATATATAATGTAATAAAAATATATGTATAAAATTTAAAAATATATTTAATGGTTTATAAAAATTTAAAAACTCTCATGAATATAATCGAAATAGAACGTGAACAGAGATTTGTCATAGTTATTGTATCATTGTAATGGCTGCAAATCGCCATTAATTCATCAATTTATTACTCTGCAATTGCAGAAATTTCTTTTTTTGAAAAAAGTAAGAGTTCGTTCTTCTTTTTGCAACAGCTTGATATTTGATGCAGAAAGAAAAAAAAAAAAGTTTGAGAAGTGTAGAATGAGTCACAGGGACGAAGATCATGAGCACATGTATTCGAACGAGAGCGCAATTGAAATGTAAATAGGGAGTCACATTTTACGTAACCCCATGGAAGATTGTGCACGTCTGTTTATAAATCGTGTTAAACTGTAACGAGTTAAGGTCAGTGTCGTAACTCTAGTGCGGATTAACTTCCAACCAGTACGGTCAGACAGCGAGTATGACATTTGCTAGAAAAAAAAAGAGATTCACAAAAATTTCGCAATTTTGAATTCCACGTGGGTCATGACAAGACGAATTTACATATCTAAAAATAATTCCAACATGAAACTTTACTACATTATTTATTGATTTGGTTAAGCCTAAGAATCGTTTAAATGCCAAGTTTCTCAAGTGGACGTTTTTTTTTTTTTTGATTTTTGTTCGCAATTTAAATTTTGAAATTTTATGAAACAGAATAAGATTTAACAAGATTCGCACATGCGACGAGCAACAAATTAAATATGTATATATTTATATATTAATTTGTTAACTGGGGAAAGATAATTAATTCATCATTATGTAGAGTTCTCAATTATAATGATTTTTTCATTTACAGATGTTTAATTTGTTTTATTAAATTATTTAATTTAAATGTATAATAAATTTAATGTACTAAAACTTAATAATAAATTTAGTTAATTACAATTTAATATACAAGAATTGCTTTAATTGAGCTTAAATGAATCAATCGTATTTACGCTTGCAGTAACTAAAATCAATCTACCTGGAGAGTTTGATTTATGTGTGTGATCAAATTATAATTTCATCTTGTAATTCAATAATTGGAGAAATTTCTAATTGAGAAATGATTTACAAAGAATAGTTTGACGTTCCATATTTTTTCGTTAAATATTAGACGTTTGAATATCATTATCATTAATTTGACGAAATGTGATTTTCATTTCTTCTTATACAGGGCCATTTACACCTGAAATAACTTTTAAATTATACGAAAAATTGTTTGATGCAAATGTTTGCATTTTGCAAAACTGTCAAGTACAACCTTCGTTTCTGAATAAATTAACGCACGCAAGTTTCATTTCATTTTCTGTTTCGTAACGTCGTTATTTTTAGCAGTAAAAATAAAAAAAAAAAATAAATGCAACGTAAGCAATATTATGTAAAGACAATTTTAATATTCAAAATTAAAGTTTCATTATCATTTCTAATTTTATACTGCGGACTCTAAATGCATTCTAAATTCTGATATTACAGATTTGAATGTGGAAAAATATATTGGAAAATGCAGATCCTTTAGACGTTCATAAAGATATTCACAGTTTACGCTGTCGCTCAAAACTCTTACTGTAAAAGTACAAAATTCATCTCAATGCTGGAAATTTTAAGTAACACTTTATATAACGAAGAATCTATACAATAGTAATATATTAACAATTGTATTATAAAATAGAAATATTACGAAAATTTTATCTGTACCTGTAAAATATATATATTATATATATTATATTATTATATTGTATATTTTATTATATTATTATAATATATTATTTTAAATATTCAGCAATTATCACAGATAAAATTTTTGTAATATGTGTATTTTATGATACAGTTGTTAATATATTATTATTGTATAGATTCTTCGTTGTATAAAGTGTTACTTAATTTTAATTATAGTATATTACTTTAATAATTATATATATATGTATCTACTAAATCAGACACTCGACTTCTCAATTTTAATATAACTTAACTTATAATTTAACAAGTTGGTTCCGTATTCAATGTTAATTAAACAAATTGCGAATTTTTTCAGGCGCAATCAGAAGAAGTTCTTTGGATCCAGGTGGCAGAAGATTCTCTTTGGGTACACCTGCGATTCCTCATAGGGCTTCAGATGCTTGTCTGGATCCTGTGCACGCGGCGATCCTCTTCCGGGACGCGAGAGGGGTGAGTGTTAATTTCTTAAATCAAGTTCGACGTTTTTAAATTGAGTCGATGCTGGTTTGTCGACTTCGTTGGTCTTCTTCGTGATCTGTCTGACAAGACGCCGTTATTTTTAATGTCATGTAACACAGGGTGTTCCATTTCAACTTGTACCACTAAAATATTTTTGTTTGTTGTTGGAATTGCAGTAGGGACCATCTATCGAAATTAAATTAATTTATGAATCTCTCGATATAATATTTTTTATAGCAGTCCGATTCAAATATTTCTATGTAGAATAAAAAATTTAATATATTTGGGGCTTACTGATCAATAGTCTGCATTATAGGGAATTTATAGTTAAACGTATGCAGGATTTAAAACAAAAGATCGAATGAGCGAATATTTTCATTTTAAAGCGTCCTTTTTTTTGGGTACATTTCATTTTCAAATCTTTATGGATTTTCAAAGACATTTGGAAACATATAGAAAAGTGTTTTATATTAAACAAGAAATTTACCAATGCGGAACGTTTGTAATTTAGAATGATCTTGTAAAAGAAAGTACTAATATTTAGTCGGAAGGCGAAAGCGGATGAAGCTTATGAGCCTTGGCTCATGAATTATATATGGATCTCTATAGAATTATTCTCATTATAATGGTTGAAAGAGACTCGTGCATTCATCACTATCAGCGTTAAAAGAATTAGTTAAATTAAACAGTGGCCACTCTTACCGCGTTTTTTTTTTTTTTTTTATTATTAATAAAACGAAAGGAAATAAATATATTATTTCAGCATGTAGATTTACGGTTTTCTGCGCTTTCACATTCTCTGTAAAATGTTTTATTTGAAAATAAAATCAGCTGCATATGAAGGAACTATATAAAAGTAATCGTTATAGTCTTCATAAAAATGTTTTAATTGTGTTGATGATTTTGAAGATCAATTTTTATACATATATCACACATATAGCAATATTTGAAACATGTTAGTGATATTTTAATTGTACAAGTTAAATGGAACACCCTATAACACTGAAGAGTGATGTGTACAGATTTCGATATCCTTAAACTACTACTAATGCTTATATTTGTCATAATTCAAAACGATTAATGTTAACATAATAACGACGTGCAAATATCTCTTTCACTTTTTTTTTTTCTTCAGTCTCTTCGATGTAAGCGAGACTTTTGGTGCGTCAAATTTTTTCATTATCGCGCATTCCACCAGATTCGAGATAACTCGTGTTTGCGAGACTCGACGACGTGCAATATCTGCATCGTGTTTCACGTCTACGATATCCTTATTCTATAGCTTTCGCACGAGGTTGACCGATAACGAGCGGGAACATAAACAAGACACTCGCGAGTCGCAATTTTTTTTTTCTCTTCTTTTTTCTTTTCGTTTTTTCCTTCTCCTAACCTCTTATTGTATGTACATCGTTTGTATATATTGATTCGACAAAACGTGAGAGGAACAATCTAGGTCATGATGAAAGCTTGGAACGTTAGAGAGGGAAATTCAGTCGAATCGCATAGAAAAGAAGCGACGTTCTTATAGGTGTTTTATCATGTTAGGAAATTGGGTCGAGGTTACCTCTTTATTTATCCTGTTTGCACGTATGGTGAAAAACTCAGGAGAAAGAGTTCAACTTGATAATGCGTTCGTTAATTTTTATTTATTTCTCTTGCTAGTTAAGCAGACAGATAAAGTCGTGATGGTCGATAAATATCTGGTAGTCGGTAAAGGTATCTGGATTATGTTTTGAGCGGAGACGCTGTGTTTTCTGTATTATCGACGTTAGCTTAGATTCGTTTTTGTTGACAGTGGATACAGTGAAACACCTTCTCTGCATTATCGATATGTTCATGCTGCACATTTATGGCGGTGGAAATTTAAACTAATTGCAAGTGCAATTATGATATATGAATGAGATGTAACATCTTTAGTTTGATTTATTGGTACATTTAGTTTGATATATGTACGTCCTTTTTGAATAACACATTTAACTTTCCAATACTTTTATATATTTCATGGAGAAAGAATTCAATATAAATTTATATTCAAATTTCTTTCGTATCTTCCGAATTTAACAAAATCAGCAGTTTCAGTTCTTCATGTAGAACCTGCGGTTATTAATCTTTGGCACTTTTATGCTATAGAAAACAATTCGAGGAACATCTGTTTAATCTCCTCTAAGTATAGTTATTTTTTCGTATAATGGATTATCCGTTCTTTTCAGATGAATAGGGGAAAATGAGAGATAAAATATTAATCGCGTTTTAGTAAAGTTAGAAATACATATATAAATCTTTTAATTAATATTTTTAAACCTTTTATTAATATTTTTAATTACCGAATCGGGAACAATGTTTGGCAGAATTTCAAGGAAACTTTTATGTTTAGTATAACAATAGAAATAATAATACAATTCCTACAGTATCTATATAAATGTTGGAAAATAAATTCTTTCAGAATTCAATGTAAAATAAAATAAATAATGAGCAAAACGACCAAGTAATTAATAATATAATAAAACGGTAAGAAATATTTTGAAATAAGTATTTATATATGTTTCTAGATCATTGAAACGTTATTTTTAAAACGAAGAGACACATTTTTCCACCTGATAACTTCCGGTGTCAGTTGTCTTGTGATGTATGAATTTACATCAGTTTCACACGCGTTTCACGATCGCAGTCTATTTCGAATCGGAAAACAAATTTGAATTGACAGATTTTGGCAAACTACCAACAGATTTCAGCGGACCCTCATAAATTCGTACCAGTTGCAATCGTAAAAAAAAAAAAAAAAAAAAAAACTATCATTTAACGCTTTCCTCTTATACTGTACGTAGAACAGGAATATTTCGGTAATTTTACAGTCACGCGAGAATTTTTTCTTTCAGTTTACGTTTACATTCGAGAAGTATGTACAAAGGACGTATTTATCGAAACAATCCTGAGTTTAAGTACAGAGACAAACATTCTACGATTTGTTAAGATGCATTCTTGGAGTTTTGTCAAGAATGCGTGGTAGAAGCAGTTTGGAGATTCACGATCGGTGATCTACGATGCAGAAGCTTACAAATAGCTTCGTCAAGTGATATAAAACGTGCACTCTCTCCACTCTTGTTCCCTCGATATTTTGTCCTTCGTTTTCGTCTTACTGCTGCTCTTCTTTCTCGCGTTCTTATTTCTGTTCAAAATTGCAGGATTGCTGAATATTTTCTTTTCAATCTTCGTTCCATCAGTTCTCTGGAGTTTCTTACTTATTTCAATTACCTCGGAGCTTGCGTGTTTTTATTTACGTCACGGGGCAAATTTATTTCGACGAATAGAACTTGCACTACAAAACAACCTAATAACAATCATTCAAAGTTTCCTTCTGGGCAAAGGAAAGTTTAATTATACAGAGCACGGAATATTGGTTGTATCAGTTGATCGAAAAAGTTGACCAAACAGAGATTTATTAACACTTTCGCGGTGGGCGTTATATATATGTGTGTGTACATACTTGATTTTGATTGTCCAAAAATATTAATATAAATAAATGAATGAAAATATATTTAAAGTATATTTAAATCTATTTCAAGTATACTGTAAGTATATTTAAGTGTATGAAAGTATACTGTAAGTAGATTTAAGTATATGAAAGTATACTGTAAATAGATTTAAGTATATGAAAGTATATTTAAGTATATGAAAGTATACTGTAAATATATTTAAGTATAGTTCAAGTATACTGTAAGTATATTTAAGTATAGGTCAAGTATACTGTAAGTATATTTAAGTCTATTTCAAGTATGCTGTAAGTACATTTAAGTATATGAAGGTATACTGTAAGTATATTTAAGTATATGAAAGTATACTGTAAGTATATTTAAGTATATGAAAGTATACTGTAAGTAGATTTAAGT